>NC_092333.1:99785000-100085000 GCF_046630445.1 Rutidosis leptorrhynchoides | reverse complement strand
CTAATGAACTCACCAACCTTTAGGTTGATACTTTAAAGCATGTTTATTCTCAGGTGTTAAAGAAATCTTCCGCTGTGCATTTGCCCATTTTAAAGATATTACTTGGAGTCATTCATGGTATATTTCAAAAGATGTTGCATTCAAGTCATTGAATTCAATAGAGATTACTATTAAGTAAATGACAGATTAGGTCATTTATAGTAGGATATTATGAAATGGTATGCATGCCTGTCAATTTTCGATGTAAAGAAAGTTTATCTTTTAAAAACGAATGCATTATCTGAAAAATGTATCATATAGAGGTCAAATACCTCGCGATGTAATCAACTATTGAGAATCATTTATAATGTATATGAACGGGTCCTTTCAGTTGGTATCAGAGCGGTGGTCTTAGCGAACCAGGTCTTGCATTAGTGTGTCTAACTGATAGTTGATTAGATGCATTAGTGGGTCTGGACTTCGACCGTGTCTGCATGTCAAAAGTTTTGCTTATCATTTTGCGTCAAAAATCATCTGCTTATCATCCCTGTGAAATTACCTGCTTATCGTTCTTAGTCTAGACACGTCTTACTGCATTGATTGCATGAATAGTGTATAGACAAAATTCATATCTTAGCGTATCTGTTACTGTACACTTTGCCTGACATATCCCGCAAATTCCTCAGTAATCTACGAAATCTTTTGTTCTATATCTATGGATATTCTATGTAATTAGAATACCTTCAGATAACCGAAAATCATTTCATAAAAAAAAATCCTTATTCAATCGTACGAAATGGAATTCGTCATTAGTTCAAGTCCCTCGGATTCTGAAATGGAATCTCACTCAAGCTCCGAAAGCAGTGTGACCGGAATGGATCAACCAATCAGCCATCATCTATTTTGGATGAATTGGGGATGGGTTCGTAGCCTCCTCAATCATTGGAGACAAGAAGAAGGTGATCATTTCCATCCGCCACATTGCCCTCTTGGCGAAGAACCTGAAGCACTTACCAGCGAACCTATCCGAAACACCATTTTCTCTCTCATTTCCAGAGTGTCTCGTCACGACTACATACTGCATCAAATTCTAGATTTCATTTATCCGCTTATCCGAACCGACAATCACCCCGGTGTGATAGAAGAAGTCAACGAGCTTCGCGCTCGGGTAGTGGCTTTGGAGAATATGGTGCAAAGGTTACAAACACCACCAGCAGCATCAGCAGCATAACCATTACCACCACCAACAACAACCACATCGCAAACCTCAACTTCACAATCTGTCCCCCGAGCATCGACGTCTTATGCACTGTAGATACCAAGGAATACCAACAACCACAAACGATGAAGTATTGATTCATAACTTCATTGGAGAAATGTTCTGCGGCAATTATGTAATCTCTAAAGTCTTAGAGATTATCTATTCTAGCCCTAACCATAAATCAGATGAATGAACCAAAATAATAGGAGGAAGAATAGAAATTTTGACAAGAATGGCGCGTGATTTACATGCTAGACTTATTTTACCAACAGCATCAACAGTACCGTTAGCATCATCAGCACAGTCAGTGCCGTCAACATCATCAGAATCAGCAGCACCTAAACATCACAAACTCCGTCAGTTCAATAATCACCGTGGACATCATTACGAATCAACAACGAGAATATTGTATCAATGAGTTATGAAGAATTAACTCAAGCCCTCCAAAGAATTTATATGTATATCTTACATATATATAAATTTTGAAACCATCATAAATCTTTCCGTACTAAGCTATTATGTGTGAATTTTAACTACTTGATTAATTCATATTACTAATATGCTATGATTACATCCTTTGTCAGCAAACTTAACCATCGTTAACTACAATCTCTGTTTTAAATTCAACGAATTCTATCTCATAATAAATCAAATGTATTATTCAAATATATGTTGATTTTACACTTTCATCATCGATGTACTCGAAACTTTTCAGATGACATCATTCGTACCTTGCGAAGTTCACAAGGATTCCACGAACACCAACATCATGCATCAATAAATAATGAAGTATTGATTCATAGTTTCAAATACATTGAAGAAATACTCCGTAAAAGTTATGTAATTTCTAAAGTTTTAGGGATTATTCAATTCTAGTTTCAACCGTAAATCAAATGAGTCTAATTTAATATTAGCTCATTAAATCTATGTTACATCTGAAGAAAATATACACATATATATTTTTATGAAGACTGTAATAAAATTCTTTTGTACAAAATATTAATTGTAAATTTTTTTTAACGGGTAGGTAATACCCGAGAAATATTTAGATTTCACATTAGTAAGTTACACTGTACATTCCTCGAATCTGATTCAACAGTCATTTACTATCCTATTTACATTCATCGATATACGAATCCATTCACCACAGAATAACCATTTTTATTAAATTTCATATTTTTGGATTTTGACTTCTCAGAATCCAACAAGTGGCATAATGAAGAAAATATTGAACAAAATAAAATTTGTTAGAAACAAACGAATTAACTAATTGAAATATTGTTAAGAATTCACGCTAACTGTTCCTAGCTAACTGTTCCTAGCTAACTGGTTACATTTTATTTACCGCAATTTAATTATCGCAATTTATATTCTCGCAATTTTATTTATCGTCATTTAATTTCTGTTATTTATTTTACGCACTTTAAATACCGGGACACGTATACAAAGTTTTGACATATCATATCGACGCATGTATATATATTATTTGGAGTAACCATAGACACTCTATATGCTATAATGCTAGAGTTCACTATACAGGGTTGAGGTTGATTCTACAATAATAAATATACTTTGAGTTGTGATCGAGTCTGAGAGATGTACACGGGTCACGAAACGTATTATTTAATTCGAATATTATAAACTATATATGAATTATTGAATTTCTAACTGTGGACTATCAACTGAGGACCAACATTGGACAATTAAAATGAATTAAAATATTGATTATAACATATGGAACTAAACAATTCTTCAAGTTTGCCACTTGATTTCATTTTAAACCCCATTTGTATCATCACGATTACATTCTGCGTTTAAACCTTTCATCATTTTGAAAAAAACACCTGAATCGAGAGGAGGAACCAACCGCACTTCATCTACGGAAGAAAAGATTGATGCATATAGTTATGCACTTGAAAAACTCTCGGAAACTAAGTAAACGTTTAACACATAGCTGTGCAATTTTCTTTAACTTTATTATTACCCAAAATAACTTTGCAGTTCTTTTCCAAAGTAGTTAATTTTGTCACAGCTCCAACAAGTCAACTTCGATTCTTCAGTCGAAACAGCCTTATTATAACCTTGATATATAAGTTGCCCTTTCATCATCGTTACTGGGGAACCTTTCATGTTCCACCACATTAGTAATAAACTTATCAACAACTTCAATTATCTTTGACTTTCTGAAAAATCGTTATATTTATCGAAATTCCATCATTTACTCATTCGCATCTTGTAACGAGAATTGCCATATGAATCATCAGAATTTAGTAATCAGTATCTTGAAATCTCGCAGTATGTCTACATCAACAGTTATATGTATACATATAACATTTATCTCTTAGAATTATGATCTTTTATTCTGAAATTCTGAAAAGCACCCAGTCTACAAATCAATACTTCAAATTCTGAAGAAGCTGAATACAGCAGCAAAAACTGTACACGACTTTAACAGTCAAAAGTTTGATGATAAAGAATAGCAGATTGGCAAAGCTCAGAAAAGTTGAAACTGGAAAACGGATTGAGCAAACCAAGAAGGAGATTGTAGAAAAATCACAAAGAATAAATCTGCCTTCAAAGAATCCAAATGATTCAGTATCTACTGAAGTCATTAACGAATACCTTACTACTGACTCTAAATTCTTGCGGACAAATTTTCTTCATCAACCTTCAAACTTAGAAATTCCAAAATATCATCATAAATATCTTCGATATTTCTGAGGATATTTTCATAAAGATTCTTATCTAAAATTATTTATCTCTTCCTGCTATCTATATTAAATCATAAAGGAAACTACTTTAGTTTCTAAATTTCTTTAAAATTCGAGTTTGAATTATGAATGAATTTCTTCATCACAACTTGATTAAAAAATTCTAAGATATCATCGTACCTTTATTTTAAAAATCATCAATATATCTGAAGATATTCTTATCTGAAATCATTTATCTCTTCGTACTATCAGTGTTACATCATATAAGAAACTGTTAGTTTCTATATTCTGTAAACCTTCGAGTTTAAACTATGAATGATTTTGAAGTAGTGTTGGGAGCTGAAGCATGAGTTAGTATAATATAATGACACTTGATCAACGTGATTATATTACAGTAAGTCATGTTAAGTTTCTAAATGGAACGTGATGATTAACAGATCATAATGTCATCATGTGCCATGTTACATGACTCTTACATTCTGTCTAAATCTATAAACGTATCAAGAACATGTTTTTCTTGATAGTCCTATTTTTCCCAGGGTATTCTGGTAATTTAACAAATCAAGATCGTGCCATTACCATTCCCTTCTTAGAACATCAACAATGTTCATTCTAAAACATATATCTGCGAATTCTGGACCATTACAAGAGATGTCTAATCGCAAGAAGAAGAAACGGAGGGACAATGCTCCAAAATAGAAATTGGAGTATAAATCGCAGCAAATAGGAGGGAGTATTAACTGTGGATGACAGTGTTTATATGGAACAGAAATAGGGACATCGAAATATAAGGGGAGATATAAAGCCCGATAACAACCCATAAATTACAAACCGTGTATATAAATGTTTATCGCAACATAAAGACACGGGAGAACTATAAGTACTATAACCCCAAGGACAAAGTAGAAATAAGCAGATTCCTCTGGTGGAAGTTGAAAAAGGAGAAAAATTGTTGCGATAGTAAGGATAAAGACAAGGATTAGAACTGAATTAAGTATTTTCATAATCTTTTGAATTTAGGAATTTAGTATAGGAATAATAAAAATAATGGAACGGAAGAAGTTAATTTATAGTGAAATAATTGATAGAGAAATTAAGGCAGATCTCCGCATTTAATTAGAGAATCATAATTTTCTTATTCGCCGAAGAATTAAATCTTTTAGATTTTGAAGATTTTCCTTAAATCCCTTGAATTCCGGAATTCAACCAATACCACGTCGAAAGTTAAGACGAAACTCTAATTCTCATTCAATTTTTTTTTGAGAAAACTTCACTCGTACTCTTCAAGTAATCGAATTGTTTTATCTATATTACTCAATAATGATAAAACTTTATATATCAACTCATATTCATCATAAATTTTTTTTATGAGTAACCATAACCACCCCGCTCAAATTTCGGGACGAAATTTCTTTAACGGGTAGGTACTCTGACGACACGGGAATTTCCGACCAAATTTAAACTTTATCTTTATATTATTCTGACATGATAAACAAAGTTTGTTAAGTTAAATCTCAAGAATTTTAAACTATGTTCATACATTCATTTAACCTCGACCAAATTCCAATGATTCACGAACGTAAAAGATTATATATGAATACGCGTATATATTATAACTTGATAACGTTAACGAAATATTATGTATAAATAATTTACAATATAGTATTTAGTTCCATATGTTTGTCGATGGAATTCCATAGAAATCAATTGATGTAGTTTTCAACTGTACGAAAATAATTTTTCATATAACAGGACTTGTCTATCTTAACTGCGGTTGATTAAATAAACGTAAGTTGGAATATTGGTTGTAACGTGTATTTAAAACGTGTTCATTAAATATATATGTTTTCAAATTAAGTATACGGTAGTAACACCCGCCTAGTGACGCAATTGATATTTAAAAACGATTAGTACTTGTATCCATTTAAATTCTTAAAAAGAAAAACGTTACGCGCTAAACTATTTTCCTAAATGAAATGAAAATAAACTTTGAAAAATAAATAGTTTAAAAAAAAAACTAAATGTTATATTGTTAAATGAAAGATTTTGGATACAAAATTTATATTTCTAAAAAGGTATATATATATATATATATATATATATATATATATATATATATATATATATATATATATATATATATATATATATATCTATATATTTTAATCTCGTCATAAAATGTCTTAATTTAAAATAAAATATTTTGGTAAACAACGAGTTACTGATTTATAGAAGCAAATGACCACGACGCTCAAATTTTATAAGATACATTTTTACAAAGTAATTTATTGATGAATAAATCAAACTATTACTAAAGGTACACGTCGCGTAATGTAAAAGGCTAGTTTTCTAAACGTACGAAAGTGCGCTCGAAAAACCGAAAGTGGTACATGAGTCGTGAGACCACGTTCGTGTCATTTTTGTAAAAATTATATTTTTGCCATGTACGTAAATATAATATAACTAGATTTATGAGCCCGTGCGTTGCACGGGTACTCATCCGAAAATTTTATATAGTATATCGCAAATGTATATGAAATAACGATATTATATGGTTTTAGAGCCCGTGCGTTTCACAGGTTGGTACCACACCATGCAAACATTTCCACAAACTGCTATATATATACTCTGTACAAAGTTTAAAAGGGGCTATAGAATGACATCTTTAAAGCATAACCATTGTAAGCACCAAAGTTAGATCCATATATGTATACCACACCAATATCTCTACAACCTAGAATATGAGATTTGTAACCCATTTAGCAACCAATTTAGCAGTGACCCGAGAGCTTGCTTGGTGTTATCCTTTGATAGCATGATTGTCTGCAAGGATTGCATCTTATCTGTCAAGATATCATATGTAATGTTATCGACAATCTTCAACGACCCATAATTTTTCGGTTCTTCAAAGATGTAAGTACAGAGAAATTAAAACTCATATGTAAAGAACATGTAGTCTTCAAATTATAGAAAAATTTATAAATTGTGAAATCAATCAATCTTCGGTATCGTCTCATCCGTCCATGTCGTCGATTCAAGTTCTGCTAATAGGCGTGCACCATACATCCATTATAACCAATTATGAATGACAATACTTTCCTAAAGATTTCTGCAATTTGCATTTAATTTAAAAATTACTACATTACAAATCATGAATTAAAATTTATGAATTCAAAGATGAAGAACCTTACAATAATTTAACCAAAAAAAAACATAAAATCTTTATCACCATCACAAGCATTAAAAAAACAAAGAATATATTTTACCAACTCTTCATCAGTATCATCCTTCGACTTCGGGCACTTGTGGAGAGATAATGAAATTGAAGAAACTTGCACAGGCTTCCATCTTTGTGATAGACTTAGCAATCTTTAACCGAACATTATGTTAAGAGTAAATATGTAAAATAGTAACATCTTGATCGTCGTCATCATTAAAACTAAACGAAGCATAAAATAGAAATAAAACCTAAAAGTTTGAGTATTGTGGATCGATGATATATACCTATATTGATACATAGTAATACTCTTCAGTCATCATCAGCATCGATTTTAAAATGAATAAATAAACGATGTCTATTTATAGATAGCTAAGAGCTAACAGATGGTGAGCATGGTCTAGAAATAATTACCATTGCAACGTCTGGCCCATTCTAAAATTATATAAGAATCAATAAGTACATATTTCACATTTTTCTCTTCACATACATCATAAAGCAGCTCAGATGGGTCATAAATGGATCTCTCTTCACATTTATCATCCCAAATGGGCCATAAATTCCCACTTACAATTATAACATGATAACTATTTATTCATAAAACGCCAATACTTGCACACTTACGTAAATCAATGTAGTGGATGTGTCGACGTTAACCATTACCAATATTGACAGTATCGAACCTAAATGGGTCTGCCTAGATACTAAAGTCAACTATTGACTTTTGCTGACCAAATTAAATACTTTCAAAAATCAAAATCCTACATAAATTATAGGGAGTAAATTTACCATTATAATTTTTAACAACCAAACATTAACTAAGAAATATATGTGAATCCAGTTCAAACTTAATACTCCAGTTTCAAATTAATTCGATTAAACGTAACTCAAATAATACATCCAGTTTCAAATTAACTCGATTAAACTTAACTCAATCAAATATTACATCCACTTTCAACCTTAATACACGTACATCCAGTTTCAGACATTTACTAACAATACTTAATATATGTACATTCAAATTTAAATTAAGTCAATTTGAGAATACAGTAACAATCTAACATTTAGTAAGATTTAGTAAAAGAATATAAGTACTACAAACAGTTGAAATGCAGTAACAATCAAATATTTAATAAAATGACATACCCTAATTCTGTGACGAATCAATAGACCGAGGATCAAGATCAACACAAACATTCTCAACCAAACCTATGCAAATCCAAAAAAATAACAACAATGTAGTAACAAAAGAACCTTACCAGTTGCTGAAAGATAACCTTCTCCTGCTATATAAGTTCATCATCAGTTTGAACATTATAATGTTGATTAACACCAACTATCCCATCACCCATTACAGAGCCATTTAGTCCATATAATTGCTCACCATAATTCGCAGATTGACTATTTAATTCCTTGATCGAAGAACTTTAAACTTGAGCCCAAGTTTGGCAATTGTTGGTTTGAAATCTTGAATCATGATAATTACAGAATCCATGACAACAATAGAGATCAATATATTAGTTATCACTTCCATTTACAATGAAGTATTGTTTTCATAAACGATATTGACGTTTACACCACCGTATTAACAAAAACCAACTATGTAAATATGTTACTTACATGTATATGTCCATAAAATGATGCGAGGTTGACGATTCTTGGCGAGTCAGAGAGTTGGAGAAGAGGTAGAAACACCTTTGTGACCCGTTTGGTTCCGTAATAATTTGTTTTTATATAATCTTTATCCAAATCGTAAGGCTCCTAAAAAAGTGCGCCCAAAAGGTGTGCATTTTCATCACAAACTTGCTGCTCACAAAACCATACGCAATACCATGTTTACTTACAATAAGTTGGATCACATACACTATGAAAATTGCCAACTAAGTTATTCAATTATAGAAATTTGGTATCTTTTTACCACTTATTTTTTCAATAATGGCAAAGTTTTGAAGATCATATAATTTTCCAAATTAACTTACCTATTCTTTTTCTTTGAAGGCTTTATATTCATCGCATGCATAAATGTTCCATTTACTCTAACATTATTCACCTATTCAAAATATCCAATTTTAAAGATAGATAACTAAATACATAGATTACATTACATAACAGTATAATAAGATATACTATTACATTACTTTAGTACTTCAAAAAAATATGTGGAAATAAATAGTCCTGCTCACCAAGATATTGAATTATTTGAACTGGTATTTAACGTGTTTAGCCCAATCGATCAACATGACAGTAAGGCATTGAACATTTAAATAAAAAAGATTTAATAAAAAGAAAAACATACCTCAGCAGCTACCATATCATCTCATGGTATGTGATCTTCTTTGGATTGTCGATGTAAGTTTGTGCCCATATCATCCCACTCTGCTTCAAGCATGGTTGGATTGGGCGAATCGAATTATCACTATTGATCCCATAACACCTGTGTGGGTTAATTAATTATTCAGATAACATAACTGAAACAATAGAGATTACAAATGTCCCAAATTGACCCATTCACAAGTAAATGGGTCCAAAAAAGTTATTGCTGTGTGAAATGTGTATTTCCAAAAATTTTCTCAAAAATGTTACTTAGCCACTGTACATATTGATCTCAAAGACTTACCCTATAATCAACTTTTTACATTCTTTTGTGTACTTTAAGGGTTTTATATACAACAACAACAACAATAACAACACTCTCAAGAGTAGAGACACTCATCCCTCTCTTTGTTTGATAGATAGAGAGATTGTTTCCGAGTGGATCTTCGGCCAATAAGTCGGAAACTATTTTAAAAGTTAAAAATAAAATATAAGAATAAAGTAAACAAAGAGCTGTATAAGTATGCACATCATGATTATTACTAAGTATTCTAGGAAAGCGTGATCATATATGTTTTACTTGAGCATCTGCTATATCAATACACAGTTGTAAGGATGGAATAGTATAATAATTATAATAAATGGGTCAAATAAGAAAGATAAGTTCCGAGGGGAATGGTTAAAAGGATCAAATGAATTGAAAATCGATTAAAGTAAAATGGCCATGCACCTCACATTATCTTTTGCGCCACTTATAGTTCCAATACATCTAACCATTTAAGTAGCTTGCTTGCCATATTCCTGCACAGAGAAGTATCATGTCAATAATTAAATTTTCTTGGAACATTAATGAGCTGATGAATAAAGAACCAAACTCATTAAATTCTGACTGTTAATGTATGATTTTTACATGTACCGTATAGTACCCAAAATAAAAACGTGTCTGTAATAACAAAGGAAATGACAATAACAACATGATATTTGTGACTTACTTGATTTGAAACCATTTGCATTTTAAAATGTTTTCCAAGTGTTGGGAAGTGTGTTCCTGTGCAGTATGGCTTGCACCGGTTGTTCCCATTTCCACGACCGTTTCAGCAAAAAACTCTCGATTACCTTTTTTATTGATTTGCTATAACGAAACTGGAAAAGAAGTAGAAATTGATATATTCTATCATTTTTTTTGCTTCTGCGTTTCTTCTAATTCTGAAACAATGGCTCTCTTTCAGGTTTCCAGGGTTCTTATGCAAAACAAATTAGAATTAAAATCAATATCCAAATAAATATATATATATTAGAATCATTTGCTAATTTCTAGCTAATGGTAGAATAGTAGTACTCCAAATATGGCAACTGTGGTAACTTAACCATACATAACCATTAAATAACTTAATAACTTAAAAAATATATATATATATATGAGTTAAATAACTTAATTATTACCTGCCTGATATGAACGGGTCGCTCACCCATAGCCGAACAAATGGCTCTTAAATCTACTTCAGAATTAACAGTCGCTTGTCTTTATTGAGCTCTACATTTATTCGCATAATCTACTTTTTTCTATAGACCTCAAGAGACATTCATGTTCGATCTCTAACGACATCCTATCCCTGTCAACATCATTTCGCCAACTTCATCCCACATAATCTTTATTTAGTAACCAAACCGTCCAAATTAGTTGTATCCTAATTGGATCTGACCTTGCATAATCGTTTGAAACCGAACCATCTGATACTGACATAACTTCATGCATAAATTTGTTAACTACGAAATCACATATGAGCATTTGGTTGCTATCAAAACACAAATACGCAATTTTATATAATACAATTAATTAATACATAAAAATCAATATTGATATATCATAACCTGGATACAAAAAGTTGAAATTTGATGGTTTGAAATCGATCAGGTTAAAGGTTGAGGCTACAATTTTCGAGCACGCCATAACGTCAACAAAACATCGTTCTTCAGCCAAAATCGATTCATCAAAAGTCGAAACCCTAATTTGTCCGACAACCAAAATCTTCCATGAATGAATGTATGTCGTTCGTCAGTTGTTGGTTACGAATCAAAAGAATGGTGTTATGGTTCTTCACGATTTAGGATTGACACCCCAATTGTACAATCGATTTGTATAACTTGTATATATAATAAATGTAGAAAAATTTGTACTATGGTGCTCAAAAAATCGCTACGGATTTATTGGTGGTGGTTGCATCGATTAAAAGTCACCGGAATATAACGTTTCTGGCCGTCAAAAGGGTGCGGTGGTGGTTGGATTTTCATGAGAGAAGTCAGATGAGAGAAGGAAGAGATCTAATTGATTGGTGCAGTTAATTGTGTTTCTACAGGGACACCTGTCAGCAGCCGGTAATTATTGATTAATTTAATTCAAAATTATGAGAAAATTAGGATTTGTGAGGAGAAATCTGGTGCTGCCACGTGGATTTACACTACCGGATTAGTAATATAGAGGATATTTAATTAATTATATAAATTAAATATATTATAAAATCTTTATATATATAAGTAGTTAGTACGTTCATGTATGTGGAGTTAGTCCGCAAATTGCGGTTCCCATTTCCTTTATCAATCTGAAATTTCGGAGTAATGGGTCCCAGAAATGTCTTATAAGTCTCGAACACATTTTGATTCAATTCACAATTACATTCAACGATCTATCTCTTTCAAATTGCATGTACTCCGTAATATTTATTTTATTTATTAAAGATTATTATAAATCTTTATATTATTATTATTATTAGTAGTATTAGTATTATTAATATTAGTATTATACATAAAATATTACAACGAGGTCATGAACAAGTCATTTCAAAATGAGTTTTGCGAGTAGGATAGGGCTAAAGAAATTATGGGTTATAGCTATGGAGGTGATGGGTATGGTTCATGGGTATGCTCGTGAGGTCAATCTAGTGTTCATCATCTCCGTTGCGTCTACGTACCTGTCCTGCAATATTGAATCTCAATATTGATACGCGAGTACTCGTAAATAAATTTTTACATACTAATAGTGTATCCCTGACTAGTGCTCGAGAATATAGGATTATGCATGCTTGTATTTTTTGATATTGCTCTTAAATAGGTTATCATGAATCTTGAATTAGTTACACCTGCGTTTGAGATAAGGTATAAGAAATGCATGTCCTTGGAAAGCTAGCGAAAAATTAAGAACTTTTCCTTTAGATATCGAATGGTTTCGATGAACGGATTAGAAGTTATAATCAATTGAATTTTCGATATTTTTATTAAAAATGATTATTATTATCGTCGTTATTATCGTCGTTCTAGTTTTTATCAAATTATTATTATTATTGTTATTATTATTATTATCAATAAACAGTATGATCATTAAAAATTGTTATTTTTATTATTACTATCGTTAAAGATATAATTAGTATTATTATTATTATTATTATCATTAAAATAGTTATTTGTAATATCATTATCATAATATTAGTTATTATTAGTATTACTATAATTAAACTAGTAGTAGTAACACTTAATTATTATAATTACTATTATTATCATTAAAATGAACGCGACATAAAAGACGATTAAAAACTATTAAACGAAATGATTAGGAAATAATAAGTAAGAGTATCATGATGAAATTAAGATATTATAAGATATTGATTTAGATAAAATTATCGTTCTTATTATTTTATCATTACTATTATTATTAAAAGTATCGTTAGTATTAAAACTATCATTTTAACAAAAAATATCATCTTAATAGAAATGTCATTGTTATTATAAAATATCATTATTATTATCATTTTAAATAGAATTACTATTTTAAAGATAATATTAAAAAGTATCGTAAATATTAAAGTTATCATAATTAGAATTATCTTTTATTCATAATATCACTTTTAGTAAATATAAATATTGATATTATTATTAATAGAATAATAAAAATTATTATTTCAAAATAATTCAAGTTTTGCTTATTATTATTATCAATGTTATTTTATCAAATAAATATGTAATACAAAGATATTTTATTACGTGTAATATAATTACGTTAATACTACCTATCATTTTATATTAAATGAACTTTATAAATTTTATTACTTAAGATATATAAAAGTATATTTTTATTATATAAATTTTAATAATAAATGAATTATATTATTTACTCTATTAAAATCTTTTAAAAATATTTAAAAATATAAAACGACGATATTCAAGTTATATGTTAATCATGTATGAATTTTGGAAATTATTTTGGGTCAAATTGACTTTTATTGACTATTGCATATTAGTCTCGAGCATTAGGATTGTGGTACACTATGACCTGACTTAAATTGTTAGACAAATTTTGACCAATATATATATATATATATATATATATATATATATATATATATATAATTAATTTAGGTTCGTGAATCCGAGGCCAACCTTGCACTTGTTCAATGATGTTATATGTATTTTTACTACGAAATACAATAGGTGAGTTTCATTTACCCTTTTACCCTTTATATTTTTGGGCTGAGAATACATGCGAAATTTTTATAACTGTTTTACGAAATAGACACAAGTAATCGAAACTACATTATATGGTTGAATGGTTCAAAGCCGAATATGCCCCTTTTAGCTTGGTAGCCTAAGAATTTGGGAACAGACCCCCAAATTGACGCGAATCCTAAAGATAGATCTATTGGGCCCAACAAGCCCCACTCTGGAATTTGGAATGCTTTAGTACTTCAATTTTATCATGTCCGATGGGTGTCCCGGAATGATGGGGATATTCTATATGCATCTTGTTAATGTCGGTTACCAGGTGTTCAATCCATATGAATGATTTTTGTCTCTATGCATGGGACGTATATTTATGAGAACTGGAAATGAAATTCTTGTGGTCTATTAAAATGATGAAAATGAATGATTATGATAAACTAATGAACTCACCAACCTTTTGGTTGACACTTTAAAGCATGTTTATTCTCAGCTGTTAAAGAAATCTTCCGCTGTGCATTTGCTCATTTTAAAGATATTACTTGGAGTCATTCATGACATATTTCAAAAGATGTTGCATTCAAGCCGTTGAATTCAATAGAGATTACTATTAAGTAAATGACAGATTAGGTCATTTATAGTTGGATATTATGAAATGGTATGCATGCCTGTCAATTTTCGATGTAAATAAAGTTTATCTTTTAAAAACGAATGCATTGTCTGAAAAATGTATCATATAGAGGTCAAATACCTCGCGATGTAATCAACTATTGAGAATCGTTTATAATGTATATGAACGGGTCCTTTCAATATGTCCGATCTACCAGCGGATTTTATTAGTTTGATTCATCCTTAAGATTTTCTTACTTTTTTCACTTCCCCCTTAATCCCTTCCCCCCCCCCACAAACACACACACACACACACACACACACATATATATATATATATATATATATATATATATATATATATATATATATATATATATATGAGACATCAAGGGGAAGTGACATGTAGGGAGAAAAGGAAGTAAATTAATTTTTTTTGTTTTTAAAACATTAAGATTAGGTAAAATTATGAACACTTAAAAAATGCACTTTGTGATAAATGTTATTATTTAGACCTAGACAGCGCTCGAGAAAGTAACATTTATCGTGATGAATGTTATTTCTTTGAGTTTTTTTTTTTTTTTTTTTTAATTTATGTCAAGTTTTTGTTTTTTTTTCAAAATTTAGCTCGATTTAAAGTTTAAGGTTTAGGGTTTAATGTTTTAGATTTAGTCCCTAAACCCAAAACCTAAGCTCTAAACCGTTCAGATTAAAAACTCAATCTAAATTGTTAATTTAAACCCTAATTTCTAAACCATAATTTCTAAATAACATTCATCACGATGAATGTTATTTATTCAAGCGCTTTCTAGGTCATAATAATTATATTTATCACAATGTATCTTTTTTAAATATTCATATTTTCACGTAATCTTAATTTTAGTAAAAAAAATAAAAAAATAAAAATGAAAAAATAAAATTTACTTCCCCTTTTCTCCGACAAGTCACTTCCCACTAGATCCTCCATATATATATATATATATATATATATATATATATATATATATATATATATATATATATATATATATATATATATATGTAATGACATAAATTAAATTAACCTGGAACAATATTAATAATTCACCTCTCAAGATTAACCCACAAAGCACATTTCATTTAAACTTCAATATTATAAAAAGAGGTTGTTTAACTCTCAACAATTTTAGGCTTGCCTGAGTGGTCACCGAGTTGTCCAAAAAAGCACACCATTCAGGTTCAATTCCTGGCTATGCCAAATTGTTCAAAAAGGGAATGTAACTATAGGCTGCGCATAATGCACAATTTACCCAGTTTCAGGTCTCGCACTTAGGGGCTTTGTAGATGAAAATAGTAAGGATCTTGAATCATTTGTAATTGGATCTAGAGGCGAAAAACTCTAAAACAAGGATCAATCGAATAATGGGTCTTACCGGCGACAAATGAATCAAACCTAGGGTGTTTCACTAGATTAGAATGATTCTTAACTTGGTTATCGGTGGGTTTGGACGTAGGGAACGACTGGAACGAATAATGCACGGTTTAGGGTTGAGGGAATGAGTAACCTCACAAAGGAGGCTTAAAATCATATATATACTGTCACCAGACATAGTCACTCAACTATCTAAGACAGTCGGTCGACTGTGTGTACTCAATCGGTCGAATGAGTTGACTCACTCGATCGACTGTGTTTTCAGTTTAACTAATGATATAAAACATTAACGCACGCACATATTAATTCAAAAGTCACAATGTTAAAAGTTATTACATGACCGAATGTAAACAAATGATACCTAGAACTAGATATTATACACAAACATGCTTGATTACCCGAAGTTTTACCTTTTATGAGGGAGCAATGTGCTCGTTATATGAGAGTTTCTTCGCTGAAAAAAGTAGTTTGCGTTAAAAGGCTTTCAGTGTATCATTAAGTAGTATAGGTTATAGGTTAAATGTTTTTTACTGTATATACTCTCGTTAAATCGTTAATGTTTATTGCATTGTTAAGAAAGGGGGAGAATATTGAATCAAGTTACTTAGCTTTATTTCTAAAGGCTGATCAACTCGAATTAGATCCTATCAAAGCGAAAAGATGTAGTTGTCAAAAGTTTAAAACAAATTAATAAAAGTAGATATACATTTAAAACATCTTTTTCAAGTTAGTTGACTTTTAAAAAAGTTAATAAATGTCATATAGACCCGTCGTCTTCAAATACAACTAGTGAGTTGATTTACTATTATATATATATATATATATATATATATATATATATATATATATATATATATATATATATATATATATATATATATATATATATATATATATATATATATATAGTCCGAACCGGCCCGCGCGTTGCGGCGGGAGCTTTCAGCCTGCGTATTCATATTTAACGTAGCGTTGTGTATTTACAGAGGGAAACACAACCCATGTGTTAAGCGCCGTTTTAGATGTCGTTGTGTTAAGCGTCGTTTTAGATGTCATTGTGTTAAGCGTTTTTTAAAAAGTATCCGTTTCGAACATAGTTAGTTTTATTTTGTTCAATAAATTTTTTCGAGTGTAACGGTATTGTCAGAAAAATTTAACTCCCGGCGAACAGAAAGATACGGGTTGTCATTGTGTTTAGCGTTTTTTTAAAAAGAGTCCATTTTGGATGTGGTTAGTTTCATTTTGTTCATAAAATTATTTCGAGTCTGACGCGCCGTCGAAAAAATATAACTCGTGGCGAGCGGGAAGATACGGGTTGTCGTTGTGTTTAGCGTTTTTTTGAGAAGTGTCCGTTTCGCGTATAGTTAGTCCCGTTGGGTTCATAAGAGTTTTTCGAGTTGAACGGTGGTCTCTGAAAAATTTAACTCGCACCGAGCGAGAAGATAGGACCCGTTATAAATTCGGGTGGAATTATTTTCTTTTATTTTAATAAAATTATATAGTTACACTTTTTACCCTTAAAAAGTGTAAACTTGAGGGGTCATTGTGTAAATATGAGCGAAGTTGAGGGACCGTTTGTAATGTGAGCGCAAACTCAAAACGAAAATCCGATATAACTGAAACGACGACGTTTCCCATTATGTTTAGTATATAAGGGTTAATATATATATATATATATATATATATATATATATATATATATATATATATATATATATATATATATTTCTAAAAAAAATAATTTCATTAAAAACTCTAAAGCCCACTAAGGGAGAGGCTAGCCCATTACAACGACCCAACAAAAAATCGAACTAACGTGCAAAAACAAAGTGAAAGAAGTTGCGGAGAGAGCAACTATATAAATGCAATACATTAGACAAGACAAGACCATGGATCCATCTTCCGATTTCTTATGCGACTTGAAATCCATTCAAAAGACCTAAGTTGCATCTCCATTAGAACCGTAGGTCCATTCCACGATGAGTTAGAAAACACTTTTTTGTTCTGATTTTTCCATATTAGACAAGCACACGTCCACTCGATTGATTTCCATATACTCAACCATAATGGGGATAAGGAACGATTACATTTGCTTCTCAAAGTCTCATTAATGCTTAAGTTTGAAACTGCTCCTAGGCCCCACCATTTATACACCTGATCCAATATCTCCACCGCATGTCGATAAAAGAACAAAGTATGATCAATAGTCTCCACGTCATCATCACATAGAGGGCATCTAACGGAGTCAAGGTCGATACCTCTTTTAACAAGTTCGGTACGTACCGGTATCCTTCTTCTTAGCACCCTCCATATGAAGATTGAAACTTTAATAGGTACAAGAGATTTTTCATAAATTCATCATTCGAACTCGACCCGCTACCAATAATTTTGTCATCAATAATTGCCGCCAATTTCTTTGTAGTGAATAACCCATTTCCCGCAAGGTTCAACACCCACAAATCCATAGTCTTATCTTGTTTCACATAAGCATTCAATGGTGCCTTAAGAGAATCAAGGTCATCAAGTGTTCGGCCTATAACAACCCGTCCTAATCCATATGGACGAATACATTATATTTGGTTATATCGCGAGGTACTTGACCTCTATATGATACATTTTACAAACATTGCATTCGTTTTTAAAAAGATATACTTTCATCATATCGAAAGTTGACAGCATGCATACCACTTCTTAATATATCCAACTATAAATGACTTGATAATAATCTTGATGAACTCAACGACTCGAATGCAACGTTTTTTGAAATATGTCATGAATGACTCCAAGTAATATCTCTAAAATGATCAAATGCATAGTGGAAGATTTCTTTCATACATGAGAATAAACATGCTTTCAAGTGTCAACCAAAAGGTTGGTGAGTTCATTAGTTTATCGTAATCAATCATTTCCATATTTTTAATAGACCACAAGATTTCCTTTATTCAATAATCATACACTCGCAAGTGTTTAAAAATCATTCGTATGATGAACACCTGGTAACCGACATTAACATAATGCATGTAGAATATCCCCCGCATACTCGCAAGTATGCCATAATATTGGCAATCGCAATCACCATTTAAATCGAAGTACTAAAGCATTCCAAATTCCAGAATGAGGTTTGTTAGGCCCATAGATCTATCTTTAGGATTCGCGTCAATTAGGGGCCATTTCCCTAATTCTTAGGCTACCAAGAATTAAAATATGGGGCATATTCGGTTGGATAATCCAACCATAGAATGTAGTTTCGATTACTTGTGTCTATTTCGTAAAACATTTATAAAAGCAGCGCATGTATTCTCAGTCCCAAAAATATATATTGCAAAAGCATTTAAAAAGGGAGCAAATGAAACTCACCATAATGTATTTTGTAGTAAAAATACATATGACGACATTGAACAAATGTAGGGTTGACCTTGGATTCACGAACCTATAACATTTGTGTATTTATTAATATACATAGTCGTAATCGATCAATTATATATATATTTTTGTTATTAATAATATACTTGTTATACTATATGTTATTTAGATAAAATTAATATATTTAGTTTATATGTTTTATATACTATTACTTATCATTAATAATAAAAACTATATATTAAGATTCAGTATATATTTATATATTAATTGATATAGCTTAGCTAATATCTTTTTATTAATAAAAGTATAACATAATGTATTATTATATAAAAGTATCTTTTTATGATAATATTGATAGTTTTAGTGATAACAAAATAATAATTTTATAAGAATAATAATAATGATAATAAGTTTAATAATAATAATGATAGTAAAGATGTTACTTTTTAATGATTCTATTAGTTTTAACAAAATCAACAAGTTTGAAAATAATGTTACTTTTAGTAATAATGGTATTGCTAATAATACTAATACTGATAATAATAATAATTATAATAATTTTACTACTGATGATATTAGTGATAATGATAATACTAATAATAATAATAATAATAATAATAATAATAATTGTAATAATAATAATAATAATAATAATAATAATAATAATAATAATAATAATAATAATAATAATAATAATAATAATAATATAATGTTTATAATAACCATACCTAAATCATAAATACATTTATACTTATAATTATAATTATGTTTCTTATTATCACCATTAAGCTCATGATCGAGATTGGGATCATAATCATAATATTTTTACAGCCTTAATTATGTCCATAAGCATTTCTATATATTTATTATTTTTTTTTCTTTTAACCGCAATCGCATTTATTAGTCTCTTAGTGTATATAATTATACTTAAATCAAAAGCACATCGAGTTTATATCATTTCATTGTCATCCTTATTATTTTTGTAGTAGCATAATAATAATAATAATAATAATAATAATAATAATAATAATAATAATAATAATAATAATCCTACTTGTAATTATAATTATGATACTAGTACTAAAAGGTTAATTACTACTTTTATTGGTAAAAATAATAATACTAACAACTAATATACTAGTAATAATAACAATAACTAATAATGATATTAATAATAATAATAATAATAGTGATATATAAATAAAAAAATTCTGTTAACATTACTAATAACAATAAAAGTACTGATAGTGATATATAAATAAAAAAATTATGCGTGATCTGTTCTATATATTACATTTATATTTAATATTAGATATAAATAAATATCTTAATAATAATAATTCTGTTAACATTACTAATAACAATAAAAGTACTGATTTAATAATAATAATAATTTTATTAGGGATAATGATATTTAGATGTATTGCATAGAAATAATAATTTTTAATGATAATGGTAATAATACCTATAATCACAATAATAACTAAAATTAAAAAAAATATTTAATTTTAATTCTAATAATAATAATGTTGTTAGTAATGATAACAATACTATTAGTTATATTAATAATAGTATAACAAATTTAATATATCCTATTTCATATATATATATATATATATATATATATATATATATATATATATATATATATATATATATATATATATATATATATATATATATATCATTGATCGTTTTCATTTTTAAACTTTAACTAGATATAGTTCATTTATGTACTAGCATTTACTTTAACTTCTTAAATGTTCTAGTTAACTTATTTAAATTTGAATCAATAAACAGAAGTTAATATCGTTTACTTAATTAATTTGAAATTATATATATATATATATATATATATATATATATATATATATATATATATATATATATATATATATATATATATTCAATATTCATAACCATGTTTTTATGCACGTTGTGTTATATATATATATATATATATATATATACAATTTATGTTTTTAATAATAATTAGATAGCTAATTATATATATATTAAACAATTAAAAAAATAATAAAATAACATTACACCTTTAATATTTTGATAATGTTGGTAATTTATGTTTGAAACCGTTTATATTCAATATGCTCTATCTCTTTAAAGTAACAAGTTTTAATTATTTAAAAAATATTTTTTTATAATGACTAATTTATATAATAGTTCATTGATGTATTTAGTATAATTTTACATGTGTAATTATTTATATTTGCATTTCTGTTTACAATTAAAGGTTCGTGAATCGTCGGGGACAGTTAAAGGTCACATGATATATGAAATAGTTCAAATTTTTGAGACTCAACATTACAGACTTTGCTTATCGTGTCGAAATCATATAAAGATTAAGTTTAAATTTGATCGGAAATTTCCAGGTCGCCACAGTACCTACCCGTTAAAGAAATTTCATCCCGAAATTTGAGTGAGGTGGTCATGGCTAACAATAGAAATGTTTTCATGACATTTATGAGTTGATAGATGAAGTTTTATCATCATTGTGTAATATAGATAAAACAATTCAATTATTCGAAGAGTACGAATGAAGCTATCACAAAAGAATGAAATGAATGAATAAAGTTTCGTCTTAACTTTTGACGTTGTCTTTGTTGAATTCCGGAATTCAAAGGATTTAAAGAAAATCTTCGAAATCTAAAAGATTTGATTCTTCGGTAATTAAGGAAAAAATAGGATTTTCTTTGATTAAATGCAATAATCTGTCTCGATTACTCTGTCTAATATTTCACTATAAATCCACTCTCTTTGTTTCTTTATATTTTGGAGTTCCATCCTTTTGTTTTCTCTTCTCGACTTTAAGTCAAGCGAATAATGGTCCAGCATTCGTAGGTATGGATTTCGGAATGAACATAGTTAATGTTCTAAGAAAGAAACGGTAATAGCACAATCTGACTTGTCAAATTACCAGATTTCAAGGGAAAGATATGACTATCAAGTAAATATGTTCTTGATATGTTTATAGATTAGATAGAATGTAAGAGTCGTGTAACATGGCACATGATGACGTTATAGTCTGTGAATCATCATGTTTCATTAGAAACTCAGCATGACTTACAGTAATATAATCACATTGATCAAGTGTCATTATATTATACTAATTCATGCATCAATTTCTTTACATTTCTCCAGAATTCATTCATAAATTAAACTTAAATTTTACAGAAGTTTCCAATATAATGAAACACAGGAAGCACGAAGAGGTATATATTTTCGGACGAGAATATTTATGAAAATATCCTCAGAAATATCGAAGATATTTATGATGATATTTTGGAATTTCCAAGTTCGAAGATTGATGAAGAAAAATTTTCCGCAAGATTTTAACATGACTTCGGAGTAAGATTTTCTCTAAAGATTTCAACGGATCCAGAATTACCTGGATTCTTTGAATATAGGGTATGGTCCTTGTATTTGTCCTTGGTCTCCTTCGTGGTTAGCTCAATCCGGTTTCCAGTTCCAACTTTTCTGAGCTTTTCCAACATACTATTCTTTATTATCAAACTTTCGACGATTAAGGTCGTTTACGGTTGCCTACAGTTTCTGCTGCTTCATTCAGCTTTTTCAAAGTTCAATGTATTGATTCGTAGGCTGGGTGCTTTTCAAAATTTCAGAATTAAAGATCGTAATTCTAGGAGATAATTGTTATATGTATACATATAACTATTGATGTAGAAATGCTACGAGATTCGAAATACTGATTGCTGATTCTCGGTAATTGGTATGGCAATTATTGTTACAGGGTATAGATGAATACACGATGGGGTTTCAATAAATATAATGATTTTTCAGGAAAGTCCAAATTCATTGAAGTTGCTGGTAAGTTTACTGCTAATGTGGTGGAATATAAACGGTTCTCGGTAACAATAAAAGAGCACACATATATATCAAGGTTATAATTCGAACGAAAAGTCGAAGTTGACTTGTTGGAGCTGTGACAAAATTGGCTAATTTGAAAAGGAATTGCAAAGTTATTTTTAGTAATAACAACGCCAAAGGATCTGGCACAGATACGTGTTAAATGTTTACTCAGGTTCCGAGTTTTTTCAGGTGCATAACTATATGTATCAATCTTTCCTTCCATAGATGAGATGCAGTTGATTCATCCTCTCGATTGAGGTGTTTTCAAGAATCATATGTTTGAACGCAGATTGTAATCGTCAAGATACAAATGTGGTTTAAGATGAAATCAAGTGGCAAACTTGAAGAATGGTTTAGTTTCATATGTTATAATCAATATTTTAATTCATTTTAATTGTCCAATGTTGACAGTCCACAGTTAGCAGTCCACAATTTATAGGTTCAACAATTCATATATAGTTTAATATATAATATTCGAATTAATTAATACATGTCGTGACCCGTTATATACATGTCTCAGACTCGATCACAACTCAAAGTATATATATTATTATAGAATCAACCTCAACCTTGTATAGCGAACTCTAGCATTACAGCATATAGAGTGTCTATGGTGATTCCAAATAATATATATAGATGCGTCGATATGATATGTCAAAACCTTGTATACGTGTCCCGATATTTAAAGTGCGTAAAATAAATAACAGAAATTAAATGATGATAAATAAAATTGCGAGAATTAAAATTGCGATAAATAAATTGCGATAAGTAAAATGTCATCAGTTAGCTAGGAACAGTTAGCTAGGAACAGTTAGCGTGGACTCTTATCAACATTTTTCTCATAATTAAATTGTTTGTTTCTAACAAATTTTATTTTTTGTCCAATGTTTTCTTCATTATGCCACTTGTTGGATTCTGATAGGTCAAAATCTAAATATGAAATTGAATGAAAATGGTTATTCTGCGGTGAACGGATACGTATATCTGTGGTTGTAAGCAGAATAGTAAATGACTATTGAATCAGCTTCGGAGAATGTACAACGTAACTTTATTAATGTGAAATCTAAATATTCCTCGGGTATTACCTACCCGTTAAAATATTTTCACCATTAAAAGTTTGTACAAAAGAATTTTTAATTACAATCCTTATGAAAACATATATACATGTATATTTTCTTCAGATGTAATCATGGATTTATGAGTTAATATGATATTAATCTCATTTGCTATTTGGTTTGAGCTAAAATAAATAATCTCTAAGACTTTAGAGATTACATAATCGCCGCCTAATAGTTCTCCAATGAAGTTATGAATCAATACTTCATCGTTAATTCTTATTAGTACTCCTTGGTATCTATGGTAAGTACGATGTTAATGCTCGAGGTACAAATTGTGATGTCGAGGTGTGGGATGCGGATGTTGATATTGGTGGTGATACTGGTTATGCTGCTGATGGTGGTACTGTTGTTGCCGGTGTTGCCGCTGGTGCTTGTAATCTTTGCACCATATTCTCCAAAGCCGTAATCCGGGCACGGAGCTCGTTGACTTCTTCTATTACACTGGGGTGATTGTCGATTCGGACAAGTGGATAAATAAAATCTAGAATTTGGTTTAGTATATAATCATGACGAGGTACTCTGGAAATGAGAGAGAAAATGGTGTTTCGGACAGGTTCGCCGGTAAGTGCGTCAGGTTCTTCGCCAAGAGGACAATATGGTGGATGAAAATGATCGCCTTCTTCTTGTCTACAATGACTAAGTAGGCTATGAACCCATCCCCAATTCATCCAGAATAGATGATGGCTGATTGGTTGGTCCATTCCGGTCACACTGCTTTCGAAGCTTGAATGGGACTCCATGTCGGAATCCGAGGGACTTGAACTAGTGGCGAGTTCCATTTTGTATGATTGAATAAAGGATTTTTCGATATGAAATGATTTCGGATATCGGATGATATTCTTTTTACATAGAATACCTATATATAGTACAGAAGATCCCGTAGATTACGGAGGAATTTACGGAATATGTCAGGCAAGTCTACAGTAATATATACTTTAAGATATGAATTAGCAGATACGCTAAGATATGAATTTTGTCTATACACTATTCATGCAATCAATGCAGTAAGATGTGTCTAGACTAAGAATGATAAGCAGGTAATTTTTGACACGAAATGATAAGCAAAACTTTTGACATGCAGACATAGTCGAAGTCCAGACTCACTAATGTATCTAAACAACTATCAGTTAGACACACTAATGCAAGACCTGGTTCGCTAAAACTACCGCTCTGATACCACATATAACAACCCGTCCTAATCCATATGCACGAATACATTACATTTGGTTACATCGCGAGGTACTTGACCTCTATATGATACATTTTACAAACATTGCATTCATTTTTAAAAAGATAAACTTTCATCACATCGAAAGTTGACGGCATGCATACCACTTCTTAATATATCCAACTATAAATGACTTGATAATAATCTTGACAAACTCAACGACTCGAATGCAACATCTTTTGAAATATGTCATGAATGACTCCAAGTAATATCTCTAAAATGATCAAATGCACAGTGGAAGATTTCTTTCATACCTGAGAATAAACATGCTTTCAAGTGTCAACCAAAAGGTTGGTGAGTTCATTAGTTTATCGTAATCAATCATTTCCATATTTTTAATAGACCACAAGATTTCCTTTATTCAATAATCATACACTCGCAAGTGTTTAAAAATCATTCGTATGATGAACACCTGGTAACCGACATTAACATAATGCATATAGAATATCCCTCGCATACTCGCAAGTATGCCATAATATTGGCAATCGCAATCACCATTTAAATCGAAGTACTAAAGCATTCCAAATTCCAGAATGGGGTTTGTTAGGCCCATAGATATATCTTTAGGATTCGCGTCAATTAGGGGCCATTTCCCTAATTCTTAGGCTACCAAGAATTAAAACATGGGGCATATTCGGTTGGATAATCCAACCATAGAATGTAGTTTCGATTACTTGTGTCTATTTCGTAAAATATTTATAAAAGCAGCGCATGTATTCTCAGTCCCAAAAATATATATTGCAAAAGCATTTAAAAAGGGAGCAAATGAAACTCACCATAATGTATTTTGTAGTAAAAATACATATGACAACATTGAACAAATGCAGGGTTGGCCTTGGATTCACGAACATTTGTGTATTTATTAATATACATAGTCGTAATCGATCAATTATATATATATTTTTGTTATTAATAATATACTTGTTATACTATATGTTATTTAGATAAATTTAATATATCTAGTTTATATGTTTTATATAACTATTACTTATCATTAATAATAAAAACTATATATTAAGATTTAGTATATATTTATATATTAATTGATATAGCTTAGCTAATATCTTTTTATTAATAAAAGTATAACATAATGTATTTTTATATAAAAGTATCTTTTTATGATAATATTGATAGTTTTAGTGATAACAAAATAATAATTTTATAAGAATGATAATAATGATAATAAGTTTAATAATAATAATGATAGTAAAGATGTTACTTTTTAATGATTCTATTGGTTTTAACAAAATCGACAAGTTTGAAAATAATGTTACTTTTAGTAATAATGGTATTGCTAATAATACTAATACTGATAATAATAATAATTATAATAATTTTACTACTGATGATATTAGTGATAATGATAATACTAATAATAATAATAATAATAATAATAATAATAATTATAATAATAATAATAATAATAATAATAATAATAATAATAATAATAATAATTGTAATAATAATAATAATATTAATATTAATAATAATAATAATAATAATAATAATAATAATAATAATAATAATAATAATAATAATAATAATAATAATAATAATAATAACAATAATATAATGTTTATAATAACCATACCTAAATCATAAATACATTTATACTTATAATTATAATTATGTTTCTTATTATCACCATTAAGCTCATGATCGAGATTGGGATCATAATCATAATATTTTTACAACCTTACTTATGTCCATAAGCATTTCTATATATTTATTATTTTTATTCTTTTAACCGCAATCGCATTTATTAGTCTCTTAGTGTATATAATTATACTTAAATCAAAAGCACATCGAGTTTATATCATTTCATTGTCATCCTTATTATTTTCGTAGTAGCATAATAATAATAATCCTACTTGTAATTATAATTATGATACTAGTACTAAAAGGTTAATTACTACTTTTATTGGTAAAAATAATAATACTAACAACTAATATACTAGTAATAATAATAATAACTAATAATGATATTAATAATAATAATAATAGTAATAATAAATGGAAATGATAATAAAAAAATGAACTACCTTAAATGAAAAGGCTGTTAAAAAGAAATGCTCCATTAGGAACCCCTGACCTCTCGAATATCTATCACTCACACAAACCGTCCCTCTGTTCCCTTAATTCTGTTTTAAATCACCAACGGAATATATTTAACCATTTAATCAATGTTTCCTTCTTCCTCCTCTATCTTCAAACCAATCGATGCAAATCAAAATCACCCAAACAACGATTTTCAATTCTTCAACACAAATCAAAATAAAAAAACAAAGGTTTATATTTATCTAAAAATAAAAAGAAAAGAAAAAAATAAAATAAAATAAAAATATACCTGTTGTTCGTCGCAGGCATGTATAAAAAAAATTGATTTCGAAATTCCTACTGATTTGTATAATTGTTATAATATGAAAGACATTCTAAATCATCTATAGAAACTATTGAAATCGTTTATTTAACTTATATCATAACATAAACTTCGAATTTATTCAAGAATACTAAAGTTTGACTTTTGAATTTGAAGTTTGACTCTTCGAATTCGAAATTGTTTTGACGAATTAGCACCTGGAAAATTTAGGAAACATTTACAACGTGATTTAGGACACTTCTGCATTGATAGATTTTGAAAACTCACCCAAATTCGATTCCTTGCTCATCCTAGTCGCGAACAGAACAGGCAAGTTTCATGGCTTTTTAATTTAATTAAAATAAATATTAGAAGGTAATTAAATTTAAGATAGGTAATGAAAAGAGTTGGAGGAATCTGTTTTAATAATTGTATAAGTCGATCGAAGGATATAGCTGGAGAGACAGGTCCTCACGAGTTCAACAGAAGGCAGAAAGAAAGTAACAAAAAAAACTGATAGTGATATATAAATAAAAAAAAAATTACGCGTGATCTGTTCTATATATTACATTTATATTTAATATTAGATATTTATAATGCCAAAAATGAACACATATTTTATAGCATTACTCTCCAAGAAAGACAAGATTTTAGTTGCAATTGTTTAAATTACAAGCGATATTCGTTTAAATATTAAAAAGTGAAGACAAAAGGCAGATTCGACGAATTGAAGACAAAAAGGTCCAAAAAGCTCAAAAGTACAAGATACAATCAAAAAGGTTCAAATTATTGATGAGGAACGTCTAAAAATGACAAGAGTATAAGTTACAAAACGCAAAGTACACGATATAAAATAGTACGCAAGGACGTTCGAAAATCCGGAACCGGGACATGAGTCAACTCTCAACGCTCGACGCAACGGTGTAAAAATTACGAGTCAACTATGCACAAGAATAAAATATAATATTTAAATAATTCATAATAAGAATAATATTAAATAATAAAAAGTTGTTAATTGAGCATAGTTCAGGGGTCGTAAATGAAAATTCAATTTCAAAATTCGCCTATAAAAGGCAGTGTATTCGATCAATTTTGGGGACACCCTTTTCTATCCTAAATCTATCTTTCTATATATATCGATCCCTTTTCTATATCTAATATCAATATCTATAATTCTCTATCATAATGTTAATGTAATAAGATATAACAATAATCTTAATTTTAAGTTTAAATTATGATAATAATAAGATTTATGATAGAGATCGTTTGAGTATGTAAGTCGAAATTCTGTCCGTGTAACGCTACGCTATTTTTAATCATTGTAAGTTATGTTCAACCTTTTTACATTAATGTCTCGTAGCTAAGTTATTATTATGCTTATTTAATCCGAAGTAATCATGATGTTGGGCTAATTACTAAAATTGGGTAACTGGGCTTTGTACCATAATTGGGGTTTGGACAAAAGAACGACACTTGTGGAAATTAGACTATGGGCTATTAATGGGCTTTATATTTGTTTAACTAAATGATAGTTTGTTAATGTTAATATAAAGATTTACAATTGGGCGTCCCTATAAATTACCATATACACTCGATCGGACACGATGGGTGGGGTATTTATATGTACGAATAATCGTTCATTTAACCGGACACGGGAATGGATTAATAGCCACTAGAATAATTAAAACAGGGGTAAAATTATGTACAAGGACACTTGGTATAATTGATAACAAAATATTAAAACCTTGGGTTACACTCAGTCGACATCCTGGTGTAATTATTAAACAAAGTATTAAAATCTTGTTACAGTTTAAATCCCCAATTAGTTGGAATATTTAACTTCGGGTATAAGGATAATTTGACGAGGATACTCGCACTTTATATATATGACTGATGGACTGTTATGGACAAAAACCAGACTGACATATTAAATAATCCAGGACAAAGGACAATTAACCCATGGGCATAAAACTAAAATCAACACGTCGAACATCATGATTACGGAAGTTTAAATAAGCATAATTCTTTTATTTCATATTTAATTTTCTTAATTTTTTATTTAATTGCACTTCTAATTATCGCATTTTTATTGTTATTGTATTGCACTTTTAATTATCGTACTTTTTAATTATCGCAAGTTTATTTTATCGCACTTTTATTATTCACAATTTCATTATCGTTATTTACTTTATGCTTTAATTTAAGTCTTGTATTTATTTTTAATATTTTACATTTGGTTTTAACTGCGACTAAAGTTTTAAAATCGACAAACTGGTCATTAAACGGTAAAAATCCCCCTTTTATATAATAATAATACTACTACTTTATAGATATATATTTTTCTATTTTTCTATTTTGTGTGCGTTAAACTTCTCGAGCTTTCCCTGTGGAACGAACCGGACTTACTAAAAACTATACTACTCTACGATTAGGTACACTGCCTATAAGTGTTGTAGCAAGGTTTAAGTATATCCACTCGATAAATAAATAAATAACTTGTGTAAAATTGTAGCATATTTAATAGTATTTCGTACTAAAAATAATACTATTTCGTACCCCATCCCTACAACATCAGATATAAATAAATATAAATATCTTAATAATAATAATTCTGTTAACATTACTAATAACAATAAAAGTACTGATTTAATAATAATAATAATAATTTTATTAGGGATAATTATATTTAGATGTATTGCAATAGAAATAATAATTTTTAATGATAATGGTAATAATACCTATAGTCACAATAATAACTAAAATTAAAAAAAATATTTAATTTTAATTCTAATAATAATAATAATGTTGTTAGTAATGATAACAATACTATTAGTTATATTAATAATAGTATAACAAATTTAATATATCCTATTTCATATATATATATATATATATATATATATATATATATATATATATATATATATATATATATATATATATATATATATATATATATATATATATATCATTGATCGTTTTCATTTTTAAACTTTAACTAAATATAGTTCATTTATGTACTAGCGTTTACTTTAACTTCTTAAACGTTCTAGTTAACTTATTTAAATTTGAATCAAAAAATAGAAGTTAATATCGTTTACTTAATTAATTTGAAATCATATATATATATATATATATATATATATATATATATATATATATATATATATATATATATATATATATATATATATATATATATATATATATATATTCATAACCATGTTTTATATGCACGTTACGTGTTATATATATATATAAAATTTATGTTTTTAATATTAATTAGATAACTAATTATATATATATATATATTAAACAATTAAAAAAAATAACATTACACCTTTAATATTTTGATAACGTTGGTAATTTATGTTTGAAACCGTTTATATTCAATATGCTCTATCTCTTTAAAGTAACAAGTTTTAATTATTTAAAAAATATTTTTTTATAATGACTAATTTATATAATAGTTCATTGATGTATTTAATATAATTTTACATGTGTAATTATTTATATTTGCATTTCTGTTTACAATTAAAGGTTCGCGAATCGTCGGGGACAGTCAAAGGTCACATGATATATGAAATAGTTCAAACTTTTGAGACTCAACATTACAGACTTTGCTTATCGTTTCGAAATCATATAAAGATTAAGTTTAAATTTGATCGGAAATTTCCGGGTCGTCACACGGCCCAATGGTATTCCCTCCAATTCTCGATAAAAGTAACATCACGATTGATCCAAGTAACTCTATCTCGAACTTGTACATTCGATTCTTCTTCCAAATGGAACAAACACGTGAACTTTTGCTTTAGAGGTAAGTCACAAAGCCATAGTTCACCCCAAAAATCTATTTCGGCCCCATCCCCATTTGATTTGAAAAACGAAGCCGCAAAGTTGATGCCCATCTTCTCGATCATAGTACCTGCACGTATAATATTCGACCACACGCTACTCACCCCTTGCGGCCCGTTAAGGCCCGTAGGAGGAAGTAGCCCATTAGCACCATAAATACTTTTGATAATGGTAACCCAAAGTAAGTTTGGCTCGTTTTTTGCCCGCCAAAACCACTTTCCCAAAAGTGCGAGATTCTCCCCCGAAGTGACCCAATATTTAACCCTCCCTCATCATAAGGTAAAAGACATTCATCCCATTTGACCCACGACAATTTTGAACACTCACCCGATCCGTCCCAAAAAAGGTTTCTCCTAACACTCTCAAGTTTTTTAACGACACTCAACGGGGCACGGAAAAGAGAAAAATAGTAGAGTGGTAAACTACTAAGAACCGATTTAACGAGTGTAAGCCTTCCACGAGAGGAAATCGATCGTGCTTTCTAATTCGCGAGTTTGGAGTTGAATGTTTCAAAAACGGGGTCCCAATTCTGCTCAATACTCATATTTTTACCAACCGGGAGCCCAATATGAGTAAACGGAAGTTCACCAACTTTACAACCAACATGGGAGGACAAACTAACCACGTCTTCCTTAGCCACACCTAAACCATACAACACACTTTTATGAAAGTTGATTTTGAGTCCCGATACATTTTCAAATCACTTTAGTTTCGCTTTGCCATTCACCAATAAAAATCATGTCATCCGCGAATTGTAAGTGGGATAAATTGATCTTGTCTTTTCCGACTTCCACACCTTTAAAGAGGCCTTCATCACAAGCCCTTTTAATAATAAAATTCAATCCTTCCGCCGCGATAAGGAAAAGGAAAGAGACAAAGGATCGCCTTGTCGAACACCTCTTTTGATAAGAAATTCATTAGTCGGAGAACCGTTGACAAGAATCGACATAGAAGCCGAATTAAGACAAGCCCGAATTCATTTTCTCCACCGAAGACTGAACCCCATTCTAATCATCATATCCAATAGGAAATACCAACTCAAACTATCAAACACCTTTTCGAAATCGACTTTAGAAATAAGACTCATCTTTTTAAATTAATCTCATTTACTTATATCTTAAATTAATTCAGTAAACTTACCTTAAATATAAGATAATCACTGAGAGTTAAAATAGCTATCTTAAATCAAATAAAATTTGATGTATATAGTACACTTTTGAAAACGGGAGTATCTAATATTATTAAATATCATCAAACTACTAAATTTATGATTATCAATTGGACATGCATGACGTCAAAGTCAAACTTGGCAATTGGCCCGAATTTGTCGGTCACATCAAAATCATGGCCTAAAATTCTAAGTAGCGATTTAAATCTCTTAGCTACAACCAAGTCATGACTTGATTTTCTTGTCTACAACCAAGCCATAACCTGTGGCATGCACTACCTGTTATCTGAGAAATCACAACTAACAACTGATTAAACGCACCGATTCAACTGAGAATAAAGGAAAAATAATAATAAACTATAATTAAAATTAAACTAAGAACAATTAGATAACAATCTTAATTTTTGACACAACTGTCCCCAGCAGCGGCGCCAAAAACTTGATGTGTAAAATCGCGTCTATAATTTATATGTGGAAAATACCTGTAAAAAGGATTACTACACACTAACGGGCAGTGTACCCGATCGTGCAATAGTATGAAGTTGGTAAATCCGTATTCGTTCCAAGGACAGTTTAAACGTGAAAATTAAGGTTGCTACTAATGAAATCAAACTAAGTTAATCTATTAAATTGGAAATTACGAGATAATAGTTTTGTTGGCTATTTAACGATTAGCCAAATCAATAATGATTTTTATCTAAAAATAGAAAAGGACAATATTTTTGGTATTTTGAGATTTAAGCTTTAAAGCAACAAACAAATAAAACAAGATAGTTGTAAACAATTATGATAAAGAATGCTTGTCTAGACCTTTTACACCTAGTATTGGATGCATTTAGATTAAGCCCCAGTTATTATCTAACTTATGTGAATTAGCTAGTCGGTTCACCTGGAATTCCCCAACGCAAACACTTCAATTAAGATTACCCGACACGGAATTTCCCGTAGCCTAAGACCTCCTAAATGTGACTAAATATCTCAACTGAGATGAAGACTCGAATCACAATCACACCAACTCTCGTTGTGTGTGATTCACCCCTATTTCGTCTAGCCTTTTGAATTCAATTTACTCTCGTCTCCGAGTAAGCAAACAACCAATTGTAAATTTTTGTATTAAATTAATGAACTCTCGTCCTATCAAACAAATACACAACCAATTGAATTGAAAAGTCTAGCTTTAATAAGAATCGTTCTTTAATTCAAACATCAAATCATCATTAATTAAAATAATAACTGATAAATAGCATCCAATACAAAGGTTTATAAGTCTAGACAAACATTAAATAACTTAGCCAATAACCATGGCAATAAAAGAAATCAAAGTGACAAATAATAAAGGAAACATTGTTTGATAATTTAGAATCAACCTAACACGACGAATCTTGATGAGTGCTGAGATTGATCCTTGAAATCGGAATGATTGGAACATTATAGTGACCTTGGAATTCCCCAAAAGTGACTGAAAATCGCCCTTAATGCTCCCAAAATTGGCTGCTAAAAATATAACCCTTGAATAGAAACTGCACCCTTATTTATAGCAAGAGAATATCTGACCGAACCCATATGAGCGGTGCGCAGATAAGTGCGCGGTGCGCACTTCTAAAGAATTTTTGCTGAACAAAATAAAAAGAACCATGATCTGTTTCGAAGCACAACTGCGCGGTGCGCAACCCTCCGCGCGCCGCGCACACCTGTACACAACAATTCTCATCCATTTTTACTTATAACTCGACTAAATCACAACCAAAGTCACCCGATAACATAGGAACTGCTGTAAACGAGCCATAAACACCATAAATCAATCAAATAACACTTCTCGACTCTAAAATCAAAATCTTCCAAATATTAGCGAATAATAACCAAAATCGTATCCGAATGGACTAAAAATGATGGATATTGCCATGATAAATATATGAGAAATGTGCAATATCAAATCACCCCACACTAGAGTCTTGCTTGTCCTCAAGCAAATCCGACTCGAAAATAATCTTCTACTAGATGATAACGTCTTCATAAGTGTAAGTAGAACCAATGAACATGAACCAAAAGAGAAACTAGCGTGGGTACGGTTTTAAGAGAACATATCAACAATGTGACTTCCACTTGTAATCTCAAAATCTCCAACATCCCCAAATAAGGTATCGGCACAATAATAATAACTCGAACAAGTGTACCAAATATGTAATCCAAATAAATGTAGAAGATCTCGAACCTGATAATGTCTTCAAATATATAAAATAAGGGATACAAGTGGAAGCCATGAGCCGGGAAGATGAAACAAGCGAACCAAAGAACCGTACGGGCTACCCCGCGATTGGTCAAGCCAATGCCTCCCACAGTACCTAACATCGCGAGATGTCGGTAAGAAAATAATGTGCTTAGGAGGATACACATTACGTCCGGATATCATCGATAATTATGAGGTAATCATCTAATCCGTTAAGTCAACCATAAAGATTGAAGTTCATCAGGCTTAAAAGCTGATATCTTACCTTTCCGGAGGTTATGCACTGGGAATCTGATCAATCACTGACATTTTGTGTATCATGGTGTGCTTCCCATTTGGTTAGCAAATCTCCCTCATTGAGATAAGCTTTGACTACCAGTTTCCTCGTTTGACGTTGAGGCCTGGTAGATTTCCAGTCGATTTTAGCAATGACTCTTCAAGATTTTTCGTCACCCTACAACTGGTCTGGACTACAACTTCTGAAACAAATCAGCAAGTGTGTCGTTCGGGAGACTTGACTCCCTTTAAAATGGAATGGATACATCCTGTATGGTTAAATAAAGTGGTCGGATCCAACATTGTCCTTGTTAGGAGAAACAATGAGGATCGCCCTATTAAAGTTTTCGATCTAGCGCATGGTCCAGTTTCGACCACACGATACAATCACCGTTCATACGGTTGACACCCGCATTGGTGCAAGTGACCTACGTATGAACTTTTATGTTCATGTAGGATTTCACATTCAAAATAATGAACATGTTTTGAAAGTTCAAGACTTTTACCTCTAACAGTACCTCATCGTGATATGATGGGTAATGAAATGGTACAGCTTAAGAGGTATACGTACCAAGTGAAACGGTCGAAAGATTTTACTTCCTTAATAAGTGGATCTGACTCACTCGGGAATGCCAATCTATTTCAATTGACACTGTGTTTGAAACAACTTTCGGAAGACTTTACTTCCGATAAATCCCAAAAACCTTTGGGTGCCATAGCTTTTGGCTATGGGTTGTGTTGTCTAAGCAAACACAAGCACGTAGCTATTGTTCCTAAAAAGGACAACACTGGTGAAGCACAAGGCTCCTCTTCCCACAGTATCACACCATTAGATGATGTAATAATAAAATGATATAGTTTTGGAAGTCTGCTATACCAAGTAACCAAAAGTTTTTGATCTGGCACATGATTATGTCACAATCACGCTATGCAATCACCGCTCTCTCACGGTTTACACCTGTCCTGGTACCGGTGACCTACTATTGAGTTCTTCGAACTCGTAGGATTTCATGTCCAAGAAAATGAACATGTGAAACAATTTTGGCTTCTTTGAATTCACGAATTAAATCATAAGATACCAAGCCATATCAAAACCAATTTTTCATACACAAGGGTTTTGGCCGAATTTTCAATTGTTTTTCTACTTTTTTTTTTATTTTAGACTAACTTTTCTATTTTTTTTTTCTTTTACCCCTAATTTTTCAATTTTTTTTACGACCAAAACCCGTGAAACGTCAAGACTTTTAGATTCAAAACATACATGTTGATAATTCCTTAGAAAACCAACCCGATAGATTTTACATCCCCAACCCCACACTTGAGATCAAGTAATGTCCCCATTACTCGAGATCAAAAATAGATTAAAATCGAAAGGGTAAGAAAATAAAAACTTATCGAGTTTAACCATTGATCGCGGAATGACAGTGACAGATGGCGTTGAACTGACTGCCAGCATAAGAACATCGTCAATTCCTGATCCTTACACCAATATCATCAATCATGCAGTTTTTCTGAACTTAATGCCAGACCTGAAAATCGTTTCACCAACAAACCTAACAAACATAAAAGAAACTACATAAAACGGGGCAAGGTGGCACCACCCGGTAACCGAAACGCCTTGTCCCCGAATAAGTCTATAGTACATAATTAAAGTAAATAAATATCTTAGTACAGAACCAAATAAAATGTTTGCAAACAAAATACAACATGATCAATAGGCACGCAGGCCCTCATCCCTGGTAATCATCAAACGGCCATCCGTAAGTTCCCGAACCGCTCCTGTTCGGAAGCCCGTCTGGATACTCCTATTGGAACCTCAACTGTGCATCCCTCATAGCAGTTTTGATCATAATAATAAACCGACTCCTGACTCGCCGTACCATAATACTGCTCCGGGATAGAAAAATACAAACGCGAATTATGGCGCTGCCAATCGACACCATATGCAATCATCCCTATATCATAATGATTAGCTCTTGTGAGCTCCTCCGTTCTCTGCTGACTCTGCCACATCTGATCATTGTGTCGACTAACCTCTTCATTGTGCCTTTCCACCGCCTCGGTATGCCTACGAATGTCACGATGAAACTCCGCATTATCAGCTTGATCCATAGTATACTGAAATACATGATTCTCTACATGACCCGCAACATCGTCATAATCTAAACCCATTCTGTTCACACTGTTTATCAAACTGTCCCAACCTTCCTGACTCGGGAACCAAGAACCTGCAAAATGTGTACTAGCTGATGGACCAACTCCCACACTAGGTCCCGACGAAGAACCACCTGTAGCCCTAGCTACACTCGTACCTGCCGTACCAGAACCCACAGGTTCCCAATACATAACCAACCGATTCTCAAAACCATGCATCAAAATCTTCCCATTTGTATAAAACAACGAACCAAAAACTGGCATACTCTGATCTGTAGTACGCAACCTGTATAAATCAACATTCAATTTTCTCACAAATTTAGTAATATAATGGCAACCCAAAAGCTTCTTTCCCGGAGCCGTATCGCTTGTACATTTGCTCAAGTAAGTAGCGATAGAACCAACAATGTCAGTATGCTTCCCCCTCTTGATTTGATCCATGTACCACAAATCCTTACTATTTGGTTTCTCATTCCCATTCACCCGCGCATTAAAAGTACAAGCCACCAACCTTTGCAACAACCTATCAAATGGTAATTTAATTTTCTCATACCCTACTCTTCCTGCATGGAAAATTTCACCTCCAGTTAATCTACCCAAAAAGCAACATTGTTAAAAGGCTCCTGCTTGTAAAATTCAGTCCTAATCAAATAATTCAGAAGTCGGATATCATCCAACTCCGGATACAAATCTAAAGCTCGAGCAATTTGGGACCGACTCATCGCTTGATTTTGACCACCTAAACGAAACCACATAAAATTACGCTCACTCGGATCCCGGGTATTAGTAACCACCAACGAAGAGAAAAACTCCTTGCATAACAATGGATAAATATCATCATGAAGCGAAAACACCCTCTCTCACGGGCAGAGAGTCGTGTTATTATAAGACAACATTAGCATAGTATCAAACTCTCGACGAACTTGAGCTTCCTCAAGAAAGCTCCAATCAAAATACCAAGTGAGACCAATAACCCGATCATTTATCCTTGCAAACTCAGTCGGATACTTATTCCTTACGTACTCAATCCAATCCCTCGGATCCTCTTGTGGTGCTTGTGCTTGTGCTGAAGCACTCGGTGCAGTTCTAGTACGCTTTGCTTGACCCTACATTCACAATTATAACCACAAAACAACCACAAAAACTCAAAAGTTAGTGTTAGCTAAATTTAAACTAGCAAACATCCTCTTATTTATTAATTTTTCTTTTCCCATTGATCATCACATAAGAGCATGTCTCAAAATTAACACTATCCTTTACAAACAAAGCCAACTAAATCCACAACACATATCATGCCATGTTACATGTAAAGCTAGTATAAAAGTATCAATAAAATTCAATTTCCAAATAAACTCGGCTTAACAATTCACGAACATAAACTTAAACTCACTCAAAAATCATCTCTTAAACAACCATAACACATGAAAACCGCTTTACATACTCAACATCCACCAAAATTATCAACTCCATTAACAATCTAGCTCAAAACATCAAAAATCAAGCAACTTAACACTTGACCCGCCCAAATTACCCCACACTATCATGAATTACTTCCATTAAAGCAATCAACCATCTCACATACAAAAACCCCAAATTAAAATTTCAAATTCGGATTTAATCTCATAGCAAACCCTAGCATCAATAATATGAACTAATCACATGTAAACATCATACAAATAAAGCATATTATGCATTATTAACACTAATCATGTGAATAATTAAGCATTAAACGAATTAGGGTTAACCCCACACTTGAACTTCAATTAATCATCAATTTAAACATAACTAACACAAATAAAGATGAAATTAAGTGTAAGAGTAAGAGAAACGGACCCTAGCTTTGAGGATCACAAAAAGTTTGAAAATTGATGAAACCCTAGCTTTGAGGATCGATCCTATGTGTTTGTATGTGTTAAAGTGGGTGTAATTTGGTATAAAATAACCCTAAAAACCCTTAAAAGTCGACTGAACCCGTTTAGTTTTGGGTTAAAACAATTTGGGTTCGGGTTATTTAAAATAGCGAAGTGGGCATGCTGACCGGAATGCGCGGCGCGCAGCGCCTACGCGGTGCACGTTTGTGCATGGACCAGTTACGATGTGTGCGTGAACGTGCACGGTGCGCACTATAACATGAAACGAAGTCAGAAGTTAAGCAACACGCCCAACTCTTTTTCTTTACAATTGCGCGGTGCACAAGTTGGTGCGCGGCGCGCACCTGCCCAGGCTCAAATGTTTACCAAGTTTTTCTCAACAACGAATATTTAACACCCAAATCACATTCCCAACAAACCAAAACCTTAACATTGATCATATTGCACCTATTTCAAGCATGAAATATACAAAACAAAAGCAAAAATTATACAAACTCTACAACAAACAATTATAACCAATATTTTTACGCGTCGTTAGAGGTAAAGATGAGTTTGATCTCATCGTCCACCTCTTGCAGTCCATCAACATAATGTTTGATCCGATGACCGTTCACCTTAAACTCTTCCCCTTTTGAATTAACCAAATCAACCGCCCCATGGGGATAAACCTTACGAACAATAAATGGTCTCGACCACTTAGACTTTAACTTTCCCGGAAACAAACGAAAATGTGAATTGAAAAGAAGCACACGATCCCCATCCTTAAATTCTTTCGGATCTTTTAAACGACTATCGTGCCACTTCTTTGTCCTTTCCTTACTAATCAACGAATTTTCATAAGCATCTAGCCTTAATTCCTCTAACTCATTTAATTGGCTCAAACGAAGGTGACCCGCCTCCTTAAGATCAAGATTGCTCGTTTTGAGAGCCCAAAAAGCTTTGTATTCTATCTCCACGGGGAGATGACACGCTTTACCATAGAGTAACCGAAAAGGAGTGGTTCTGGTTGGTGTTTTGTACGCTGTTCTAAATGCCCATAAGGCATCATCAAGTTTGAACGACCACTCCTTAGGATTAGAACCAATTGTTTTTTCAAGAATCCTCTTTAAAGCTCGGTTGGTGTTTTCGACTTGCCCATTCATTTGAGGATGGTATGATGTTATGACGACTCAAAAATTTCTGATTAAATTTAAACTTAATCTTCAAATGATTTAATGTTTCCGACACGATAAGCAAAGTCTGTAATATTGAGTCTTAAAATCTTTGAACTATTTAGATGGATTCAATTGACCTTCGACTAGTTTCGACGATTCACGAACTTTTAATTGTAACCAGAAATGTAAATATAAATAATTATATGTAAATAATTATATTAAATATAATAATGAACTATTAAGTAATTTAGTTATTATGAAAGATAACTTTAAATAACTAAAGCTTGTTATTTTGAATATAAATAGCATATTGTATATAATGGTTCAAACATAATTTGCCAACGTTATCAAAAATATAAAATGTATAAACATTAAATATTCAATGAATGTTATCATATAATATATTATGTAATTATTAAATATTACATAAATTAATAAATTGTATATTAATATAATATGGTTACAAGATAAAAATATAGTTATTATACTAATATTATTATTATTATTTCATTATTATTATTAATAATAATATTAATGTTAATATTAATATCAGTATTATTAATATCACCAGATATGAGATTTGATACATATAATGTGTTAAAAGTTCTACCATTTTGTTTAATAATATCATTATCATTATTTTATCGCTTTACTCATTATTATTAAGTATTATAAGTATTATTAAAATTATAATAAGAAATTGTTACATGTAATTTGTTATATTATTATTAGTATTATTATGATCATTGTTATCATTAAGATTATTAACAATATTATCATATTATTATTACTATTATTATTATAAATATTGTTACTACCTTTTTTATTATTATTATTATTCTTATAGATTAATATTAATAAACTTATTAAAAATATCATTTTTGTTATTATTAATATCCTCATATTATTATCATTTTTTTTAAATTTTTTTATTATTATCAGTATTTTATTAATAATATTTAATATAAATATTATTAATTAGTATTAATATTATTATAAATGTATTTATTATTTATTAAAAATTAATTATATAAATTATGTAAAAAAAGGGTACGATTCAGTTTTAGGTTGTTTTCAACCTGTGCTTAATTTGTACTGCTGTCTCTAACCTTGTTGAATGTCAAAATCGAATCAGATATAAAACAAGGATTAGTTAGCCATCATATTCACTTTTTATTTTTTTTATATTATTTTTGTCTGTGTTCAATATTAGACTGCATTCTTGTATAAATCCTTTTAATTGCGGTTGATAAATGATCCATTTGAGTTACACTGTCTTTATAAATCATACACTGCCTTCAATTATTTCTAAATATCAAATTCAAACAAAAGAATTTAACATTACAGCTCTTTTACCCTATTCTTGAACTCAATTATTCAAAACCTCGAATTCGAATTTTATTTCAAAATCTATAATTGCGGTGTTGTTAGGGATCCTCCAATAAATCTTTCTGCAAAATCCCATGTTCCAATTCTTTAAAACGAATTCGAATTATTGAGTCAAAGTTTATTTTCAAAAAGTCAAAGTTTATGTTCATCGCGAAATTCGTAATCGTTTTGATGTTTTCAGTTAAATTGACGATTTCAATAGATTATAGGAGTGATTTGAAACTAATTTCGTATTGTAACAATTGTCCAAAACTTTATAAAATGTGAAATCAATTTTTTTTATTGAAAAAGCTAGCGACGGTCAGCAGCACTCTTGTTCTTTTATTTATTTTTATTTTGTTAATCCGATTAATCATAACTATTAGTTGTTTCTAAATCAAAATAACAACCTAAGTCAAACTGTTAATTGCTGTTATGATTATCAAAAAGTGTTCGGTGGATTCAATAAATTGAAGAAGATGAAGAGTAAAAATAGGAACAGAATAATAATATGGTTATATATATATCGGAGGTGTTTTAAATCAGAATGCAACAATCGGAGCCATGGTTAAGAGTGTTGTCGGGTGTGCAGGAGGTCACGGGTTCGAGTCCCTGATGGGGCAGTATATTTTTTTGGGCCGATTTTCCTTGAAGGTAGCTTCATTATTATTATTATTATTATTATTATTATTATTATTATTATTATTATTATTATTATTATTATTATTATTATTATTATTATTATTATTATTATTATTATTATTATTATTATTATTATTATTATTATTATTATTATTAGTATTATTATTATTATTATTATTATTATTATTATTATTATTATTATTATTATTATTATTATTGTCATTATTATTAAGATTATTACTATTATTATTATTAATCTGATTATTGTTATTGTTGTATTATTATTTGTATTAAGGTTATTATTATTGTCATCATTATTACTAATACAAGTAATAAATATTATTTACTTATAATTACAAAAATGTGTAATCTAGTAATATAAGTATTAGTATTAAGTAATACCATTATTATTGTTAGTATTATTATCAGTTCAATTAATTAATATTATTATCATCACAATTATAAGTATCATAACCATTAGTATTATTATTGATATTATGATCATTATTAATTATTGTTATTGTTATAACATGATTTTTATTATTATCATTTTAGTTATTATTAAGTAATATCGTTATGAATTAAAAGTATTATTATATTATTAATATAAAGTATGATTATTATTATTATCACGAATATTATTATTATTATTATTGTTACTACGAAAATAACACAAACTGTTATTATTATTATCATTAATATTAGTATTAGTATCATTGTAGACTTATTATTATTATTAACAAAAGTATTATTATAAAGATTATCATTAGTAATAAGATCGTTATAGTAAATATTATTATTAAGTATTATGTATTATTATCAAAATTATTATTTTCATTATCACTACTATTTTAACAAACAAATGAAATATATACATATAAAATATTTGATACATATAACATAACAAAAGTTATATCTTTATATAATAAAAATGAAATATATAAATCAATACTATAAAAATCATATCACTAATAATAATATATATATATTTATTCGATTGCAAGTATATGTTTTAATATATATACGAATGATATAGGTTCGTGAATCCGAGGCCAACCCTGCATTATTCAATATCGTCATATGTATTTTTACTACAAAATACAGTATTGCGAGTTTCATTTGCTCCCTTTTTAAATGCTTTTGCAATATATATTTTTGGGACTGAGAATACAAGCGCTGCTTTTATAAATGTTTTACAAAATAGACACAAGTAATCGAAACTACATTCTATGTTGGATTATCAAACCGAATATGCCCCTTTTTAGCTTGGTAGCCTAAGAATTAGGGAAATGGCCCCTAATTGACGCGAATCCTAAAGATAGATCTATGGGCACTAACAAGCCTCAGTCAGAGAATTTGCACTGCTTTAGTACTTCGATTTATCATGTCCGATGAGAGTCTCTGAATGATGGGGATATTCTATATGCATCCTGTTAAGGTCGGTTACCAGGTGTTCAACATATGAATGATTTTAATTTCTATGCAGTGCGAAATGCCTGATATGAGATGATATTTATAAGAAATGGAAATGAAAATCTTGTGGTCTATTAAAATTATAGAAATGATAGATTACGATAAACTAATGAACTCACCAACCTTTTGGTTGACACTTAAAAGCATATTTATTCTCAGGTATGAAAGAAATCTTCCGCTGTACACTTGCTCATTTTAGAGATAATACTTGGAATCATTCATGACATATTTCAAAAGACGTTGCATTCGAGTCGTTGAGTTCATCAAGATTATTATTAAGTCAATTATAGTTGGATATATTATGAAATGGTATGCATGCCATCAATTTTCGATGAAATGAAAGTTTGTCTTTTAAAAAAACGAATGCAATGTTTGTAAAATGTATCATATAGAGGTCAAGTACCTCGCGATGTAACCAAATGTAATGTATTCGTCCAGATGGATTAGGACGGGTCGTCTCATGTGGTATCAGAGCGGTGGTCTTAGCGAACCAGGTCTTGCATTAGTGTGCCTAACTGATAGTTGTTTAGATGTATTAGTGGGTCTGGACTTCGACCGTGTCTGCATGTCAAAAGTTTTGCTTATCATCCTTAAAGTCTAGACACATCTTACTGCCTCTATTGCATAGATATTGTATAGAAAAATTCATATCTTAGCATATCTATTATTGTTACCTTTGCCTGACAGCTTCCGTAGATTTCTCCGTAACTTATGGGATTTTAGTATTATATATGCATATGTAAATTATGTATTGCAGGGTACTAATCTACATCCTATAATCTATTTCTTATCGAAAATCCTTCATCTGATCGTACGAGATGAATCCCTCAACCAGTTCAAGTCCCTCAGATTTCGATAGCTATTCCGATAGTTATTTCGACAGCTATTTCGACATGAATATTCACCTAAGCTCCGAAAGCAGTGTAAATGAAATGAATTAACCAACTAGTCATCTTCAATTCTGGATGATTTGGGGATGGGTTCGTAATCGACTTAACTGATGGAGACTAGAGGAAGGCGAACCTTTCCACCCATCAACCAAATTCACCTCATGACGAAGAACCTGAAGCACTTACCGGCGAACCAGTCCGAAACACCTTTTTCACCCACATTTCCCGAATATCTCACCATGATTATATACTATCTCAAATTCAAAACCTTATTCACTCGCCCGTTCCTACCGACAATAATCCCGAAGTAATAAGTCAACGAGCTTCGCACTCGAGTTTTAGCCTTGAAAAATATGGTGCAAAACGTACCAGCTTCAACAACATCCCTGGCACCAACAGTACCACCATCAGCAACATTAACAGTACCATCACCACCACCAACAGTAACATCCGCATCCCACACCTCAACATCACAATCTGTCCCACGAACATCAACATCATACGCACCATAGATACCAAGGTGTACCAACAACAATGAACGATGAAGTATTGATCCATAACTTCATTGAAGAAATATTCTGCGAAGAATATGTGGTTTCTAAAAGTTTTAGAGATTACTTATTTTAGCTCAACCTGAAAAGCAAATGAGATTAATGATCGTTCCTTATTTGTCACGATTATTTATGATTAAATACGCAAAATTAACTATGTGTGAGTGAAACAGGAGATACTTTGATGAGGTTTTATGTTTTACAGGTAAGAAAGATGTTGGTGCAAAATATGGTGCAAAATGGCGAGTTAAAGTGGATTTTTGACAAGATTTGGGAGCTTGAAGAATAATCAGAAAATTAATAAAGGCGTAAAATATGCCTATTTTGGCGTAAGTTACGCCATGGCTCAGATACGTACAGAACAGGAGGGTATTTTAGGCGTAAAAATACGCCAGGAGAATTTACATTGGCTTAAATTACGCCAGAAGTGGCGTAAATTACGCAGGCCAGATTTTCTTGTCCTGGAAATACGAAAATTAGCTTTTTGATCAAGTTTCCTAACCCCTATTTAAGGAGAGCTCTAGGGTTACAAAACCACACCTTTTTCCATCAGTTTTTGCAGCAGGAAACCTTCCCAAACACAACAAAAACACCATCTAATCACTATTTTTCAAGGATTCAAGTCAAGATCAAGGTGCTATTCATCATGCAATCATCAAGAAATTCATTGATTATCATCACCACCATGCTTGGCTAGTTTTCTAATCTTTATTCCTTCCATGAACAATTGATACATGTATTCTTTCATTCAAGTTTATGTGGTTTGTAGTGTTATGAAACTTATGTCTTTTGAATTGTGATGTTATAAACCTATTGCTTATTGATCAATGCAAGTATTATTGATTGTGATTATTGCAAGTTGAGTTATAGTGATTTAACATCGTGTTCTTAATCCACTTAGTGTTAATTAGATTAAGGATAAAGACAAAGTGTCTAGGTTTCATGACTCAATCCCAAGATAGTTAGAATTAATAGGCCTAAGAAATCATGTCTATGAGGTTTGATCAATATTTGATAAGCATAATACTTATTTGAATGAATGCATGTTAGATTGGGATTGTGAAGGGATAAAGGCTCTCAATCAACTGATTAGAACCTTTTCATTTAGCTCACTGTTTATGCCTTTAAATATTCAAAGCTACGTTTGCTTAGTAGTTGTTACTCTAGTCCTTACTTTAGTTAATCTTAGTTAATCACAAACAACTCAATCCTGAAATTGCTTGCTAGTTAACCATAACTTCCCGTGGAACGAATCCTGCTTACCCTAGCTAAGTTAGAGTAACTAGGCTATTTTTGATTGACCCTTCGACATCGATCAAATTTTGGAGCCGTTGCCGGGGAAGTGTGCGCTTGATTGCAAGCTCTTATTTTATTGCTTTTGTGATAAATTAGAAAAACCATAAAAATTATAAAATCTATAAAAATCCAAAAATAGTGTTTTTTTTTTTTTTTTTGTGTTTGTCAGTTTTACGCTCGGTGTTCTTATTTTTGTTGAAGTGCAGGTTAGTGTATGCAAACTCGGAGTTCGGGAAATCAAAATCTTAAGCCGTTAGACCCGAAAATCGAGAAATCTGCAAAAGCTAGTCGAAAAGCTACAAGAATCTTAAAGGGTTCGACAGTGGCTTCAGTATCCACGCAACAACAGTTAGAGACACATCAGATTGTTCCACCGAACTCTCCTAAATCAGAGTCTGACACTGAAGAGGAAGTTTTTGATCAACGAGACGAGATGGCCGAATGACCAAGAAGAGTAGACACCTACTACCAACCGGGTGATTTTGAGGATCATTCACCCATTGTTTATCCTGCACCGGTAGCAGGAAACAACCGACGATTTGAGATCCGACCTCAACTCATTTCGATTTTGCCAACCTACCGAGGTATGGCTAATGAGGATCCATATGAACACATCACTGAATTTAATGGGATATGTGCTACTAATCAGGTAAACGGTTTCACTGATGATGAGGTACGTCTTCGATTATTTCCTTATTCACTTAAGGATAAGGCAAAAAGATGGTTTCTCTCCTTGCCCACACGGAGTATTAATACTTGGGCGGAGATGAAAAACGATTTTTATAAGAATTTTACCCCATAAGTAAAACCTCAGACATGCGTACGCAAATAAAATCTTTTAAACAATTACCAGGTGAATTATTTCATGAAGCGTATGAACGTCTGAAGGAGTTACTTAGGGCATGTCCACACCATGAGATACCCAAGTGGGAATTGGTTAAAGTTTTCTATGATAGTTAAGATTCCCAAAACATGCAGTTTCTTTTAACGGCTAGTGGTGGGGCATTCTTAACTCGGTCTAGTGATGATGAATGGACGTTCTTCGAACAGTTAATCAAGGGTTCAAAAATCCAAGCTTCGGTTGATCGTAAAAAACCTAGTACCTCCCGAGTGAATCATGTTTCCAATTCGGGTGGTTCATCTAGGAACTTAGAGCATGAATTTGATGATTTGAAAATGCTTATATTTAACAACCCAAATCAGGGTCTTGCTTGTAATGTTTCGCAGGTTCAGGAAGTATGTGAGATTTGTGGAGATCCTTCTCACTTTTCATATAGATGTAGAAATAGGATTCCACCGGTAAATCAACACATAGTGGAAAAACAAGTTAACGAGGCTCAGGGACGGAGATATGATCCATACTCCAACACGTATAATCCGGGTTGGAGAAATCAACCTAATTTCAGTTGGAGCAATAACAACGCGCTGAATGCTAACCAAGGGAACCAACTTAGACCACCAAACAACTTCCAAAACCAGGGTAATTTTCAGAACCAAGGAAACTACCAAAGAAACTATCAAAATCCTTATCCAAACAACCGAAACCAAAACCAAAACAATTACCAAAACCAAGGCCAGAACCCAAACCAAAATCAAAACAGTACTTCAACCAATCAACCATCTAGCTCGGATGCTAAGATGGATGCGTTCATCTCCGAAATGAGAAAAATGATAGAAGTGCAAAATAAGTCGATTGGTGCATTGGCTAAGGAGATCGGTAATGTAGCGGAAAGTAAGGGAAATAGGGAACCAGGTACAATTCCAAGCTACACGGTTCTAAATCCAAATCATAAGGATCAAGGAAAAGGGCATAGCGTTAACATGGTAGGTACCTTGAGAAGCGGAAAGAAGTATGACAATAAGGTTGGTGAAAAAGAGGTAGTGCAACAAGAGTCAAGTAAGTCTCCTATTGTTCTTGATGAGGAAGAGGTAAGTGAAAATGATAACCATGGGGAGGGGGTGAAAAAGACCGAACCAATCGTTAATAAGGCTGGGAAAGTGGAGGCGAAATCAAAAACCGTTCCATTTCCCAAGGCTTTAGAGTCCCTAAACCAATTCCCTTATGGGAAAAAGGGACCACAACCAGAGGACATGTGGGAAACGTTTAAGCAGGTTAAGATAAATTTACCCCTTCTAGATGCTATTAGGCAAGTCCCGTCTTATGCTAAATTTTTGAAGGACCTTTGCACTCAAAAGAGGAAGCAAAGGGCGACTTTACCCAAAAATGTGGAGCTAACCGAGCACTTAAGTGCGATTGTTTCGGGTACACTTCCACCTAAGTTTAAGGACCCAGGGACCCCGTTGAAAGCGGTGACTGTAGGAAACGTGAATGTGAAAAAGGCGTTATTGGACCTAGGAGCTAGCATTAATATTTTACCTTTTTGTCTAGTTGACCGATTTGAATTGGGTTTAATGAAAAGAACCGACATAATTATTCAACTAGCGAACCAGTCAATCAAAATGCCTAGGGGGATATTAGAAGATGTGATAGTAAAGGTGGAAGATTTCTATTACCCAGTTGACTTTGTTGTTATGGACATTGAACCTAGGAATAGAGATGCCCAACCCACTATAATCTTGGGACGCCTATTTTTGGCCACCATTAATGCTCACATTAGTTGTCGAACGGGTGCTATGGACATATCTTTCGGGAATCGCAAGATGAGAATTAATATCTTTAATTCTCTTCATACACCGGATGTCCATGAATGCTATCGGAAAGATGTGATTGATGAATTAGTGGAAAAGCATACCTCTCACCTAATAACCAACGACCCAGTAGAAATATTTTGCTTAGGTAACGAAGAGGATGTTGAGTGTGAAGAGGTCAAGGCAGTAGAACTAGCAGTAGCAAGTACAATGGATGCTAGGTTGCCACCATGGACTCATAAATATGATCCATTACCTAAATCCATTGATACTAATACGAGACCTTCACTAGAGTCACCACCGACTCTTGAGTTAAAACCCTTACCTTCTCATTTTGCATTTTTAGGTACTGACGGCACTTTGCCAGTTATTATTGCTTCAGATTTGACAGGTGTGCAGGAAAAAGCTTTGATGGAAGTGCTTCATAAGTACAAGGCTGCAGTAGGGTGGACGATAGCTGATTTGAAAAGGATAAGTCCCTCAGTGTGTATGCATAGGATAGTTACAGATCTGGAGGTTAAACCTGCTCATGATACGCAACGCAGGTTAAACCCGAATATGCAGGAAGTTGTAAAGAAGGAAGTTCTCAAGTGGTTAGATGCAGGGATTATTTTCCCTATTTCAGATAGTCAGTGGGTAAGCCCCACGCAAACAGTGCCAAAGAAAGCTGGGATAACGGTAATGGAAACGGAGGAAGGTGAAAAGATCACAACCCGTCCCGTGACGGGTTGGCGGGTATGTATTGACTATAGGAAGTTGAATGCTGCAACTTCAAAGGATCACTTTCCCTTGCCTTTTATTGATCAAATCATTGAAAAGTTGTCAGGTCAGAAATTTTATTGTGTCTTAGATGGGTATTCGGGATATAATCAAATACCTATTCACCCTAATGACCAAGAAAAAATGACTTTTACTTGTCCTTATGGAACTTATGCCTTTAGACGAATGCCTTTTGGTTTATGTAATGCACCTGCTACTTTTCAAAGGTGTATGATGAGTATTTTCTCAGAGTTAATAGGCGAGTCTTTAGAAATTTTCATGGATGATTTTTCAATATTTGGCAAGTCTTTTGAGTCGTGTTTGAGTATGTTGGAAAAAGTATTAAAGAAGCGTACCGAGACCAACCTTGTCCTTAGTTGGGAAAAGAGCCACTTTATGGTAAGGGAAGGGGTGGTTTTGGGACACACTGTGTCTGAACGGGGATTCGAAGTCGATAGAGCAAAAGTTCAACTTATTGCTACATTACCTCCACAAACCAATGTTAAGGGGGTAAGATCGTTTTTGGGACATGCAGGATTCTATCGTAGGTTTATTAAAGATTTTAGCGTTATTTCTAAACCATTGTGTAATTTGTTATTAAAAGACGCACCTTTTGACTTTGATTACCAATGTAGGGAGGCCTTTAACACCCTTAAGCGTAAGTTGACTGAAGCACCTATTTTGCAATCACTCGATTGGACCAAACCATTTGAAATTATGTGCGACGCTAGTGATTTTACGACTGGGGCTGTTTTGGGTCAAAGAGTTGATAGGAAACCGGTTGTTATCTATTATGCTAGTAAAACGTTCTCGGATGCCCAAGTGAACTATACCACGACCGAGAAAGAATTATTAGCAGTCGTGTTTGCCTTAGACAAATTTAGATCATTGTAACAACCCAACCCGTTAACCAACCAAAAACGCGGAAATAAAAAAAAATTAAAACTGAACAGAGTTGTCCAGATGGGGTGCGCGTCGCGCACCCACACCTGTGCGCGGCGTGCACAGGGCCTGGCAGCCCGCTATCCACTTTTTCCAATTTTCGCAAAAAGATCTCTTGCTTCCCGACACTTTTAGACCAAATGCACTTCACAACAATTTACATTAGTTAAAACTAACACGTTCCAATAATAAAATGAGTTTTACGAGATCGGGCCCACATCGGCAGTTCTACGACTTTCGTACAAAATATAAGTTTTCAACCACACGACTTCTAATACAAAATAAAACCGAGCATGGTGATTGGGGATACGCTACCCAATCCTATCCAATCCAAAAGCAAGATCTTCTAAAGCAACTACGCGAGCCACTAGTTCCCACGCTTACCCGAGTCACCGCATCCAAGCAAATCTATAAAAAAAAGTAAACAACGAGAGGGTAAGCTAACACTTAGTGAGTGAGAATATACTACATACATATATATGCATAAAATGGACATGCCACACAATATCAAATAACACATACCGGATCATCCGAGCATATAGCAAGCAAAACTAAGCTTACCATACAATTGCGATACCACTAGCTACAACATCAATGTAAGTTCACTCACAACGTTATGAACAACACTACCAAGCTACACCCGAAGGGCTAGCTACAACACATCAATATCAAAACACAAGATAATATAATATCCCCGAACCTACGACCCAAGGCCAAACACTTAACCTTAACAATAAGATGATCGTATAAATCGAGTCACCATGAATCCGCTCTAACCGAAATTCACAACTTAACAATAAGATGATCATGCAAACCGAGCCATCATGAACCTATATGTGAAGTGATCTCTATAACCGAGAACCGCTTCACCCAACCCGCACCCATCCTACACATACATATGCACATAGGATATTAACACTCACCTTTTTGCCTTGATGAATGCAACCGAGTAATTCCGCAACATGTCAATGGAAAGTACCTAATCCATTATCACAAATACAATAACACACTTAGAGTGGATTTACAAACCAACTCAATTCGACACTTAGTGCAAATTCGACCAATTGCACTTACAAACACCAAATGCGTCCAAACTAACCACTAATCACTAATCATAAGTGAAAATGGTCCTAATAAGCCAAAAGAACCCAAACTTAAGTGTTTAACACTTATCAATCTCAAAATCACCCAAAAACCCTAATTTTGACTCAATTCCAAAATTAGTCTTTCAAACACACCAAAAGGGTTCCAATACTTCCATAATCACTAAACCTAGTGATTAAACCCAATTACAAGTCATAAACAAGACCAATTTGTTCGCCAACCCAAAATCCACCAATAATAACAATAAACCCGATTACTAGCATCAACAAACTCACTTCAAGAGTTTTAAATGGGTTTCTCTACAAATCAAGTTCAAACCCTAACTTTGAATATCAAATCAAACAATGAAATTCGGAGTTAGAACTTACCACAACAACCAAAACATAGCTAGGAACGAGGTGAACAACTTTAAAAACCCGAGCTTTGGTGAGAATCCAACTCTTTCTTCTCCAAATGAAGCTTCCTCTCTCTAAAACTCTTCTCTCTCTAGGGTTTGAAGATGAGAGTGATGAATGGATGTGAAAATGATCCAAAGTTGGAACCAAACCAACTGATAAAGCCCACAGATCCGGCCTCAAGTGAAATGACCAAATTGCCCTTCATTAAACTCAAAATAAAAAAAGGCTGAAATCTGTTGCTGGCAAGGTGCGCGGCGCGCACCCATAACTGTGCGCGGCGCGCACATCAGTCTGGGCAGATTCTGACCTTCGTTTAATTCCACAATACTTCCTGCATTCAACGTAGCATAATTACACTTCCGTACAATAAATATTAGAGTCTTACAACTCTCCCCCACTTAGAATCGGTCACGTCCTCGTGATCCTTGTCACTTAACCAAATGGACCACGCTCCACGGTCCTTAAACGTAAGTCCCAAACCGACTTTCCTAGGCAATTCTTCCCAACGAATCGCTTTTAACAACCAAAATCGTCACACGCGATTTGTCAAGTCACAATCCGTGCACTAAACCTTACTCAATCCCTCACATCGGGAAAACTCAGCAAATCTCGAACCGAGATATCAATTCCTTAGCGTAGCTTTACCAAGGACAACGCTAAAAGCGACCAAGTCTCAACCTAAAGTCAACAATCCGAACATTGAAGATCGAACCACAAAAATCCTTACGGATTACACTTACCACTAAACATCCTTTGTAGCGTGCAATACAACCAATACGCCACAATCCTAACATCATAAGCAACGGCTAAGACCGAAAGCGTCCAAAACGACTATCGCAACGCTAAACCCAAGGTGCACAAAAATCGACTATTGTTACACCCGTAACAACATGTGAGCGAAACACGGCTATCGCCTCACTAATCCTACGACATGGTCCCACGACCCCACCATCGGCATATAAAACCACCGTTAGTTCAAACAACGTGGTCCTTACGACCCTACCATTGGCGTATAAAACAACCAATAGATCACACATCCAACAACAAGAAGGCTGGCAGAAAACTACACGCGACCCACTTCCCAAATCTCAATACCGAATGAAGTCAGCGGACCCCGTCAACGGTCATGCTTCACCGATATAACACTACATCCATGATGAATTCAGCGGACCCCGAAGGTCATGCTTCACCAATCAACGATCTCATGATGAAGTCAGCGGACCCCGAAGGTCATGCTCCACCAATCAACGATCCCATGATGAAGTCAGCGGACCTCGAAGGTCATGCTTCACCAATCAATGATCTCATGATGAAGTCAGAGGACCCCGAAGGTCATGCTCCACCAATCAACGATCCCATGATGAAGTCAGCGGACCCTGAAGGTCATGCTTCACCAATCAATGATCTCATGATGAAGTCAGAGGACCCCGAAGGTCATGCTCCACCAATCAACGATCCCATGATGAAGTCAGCGGACCCTGAAGGTCATGCTTCACTAATCAATGATCTCATGATGAAGTCAGAGGACCCCGAAGGTCATGCTCCACCAATCAACGATCCCATGATGAAGTCAGCGGACCCTGAAGGTCATGCTTCACCAATCAATGATCTCATGATGAAGTCAGAGGACCCCGAAGGTCATGCTCCACCAATCAACGATCACATGATGAAGTCAGCGGACCCTGAAGGTCATGCTTCACCAATCAATGATCTCATGATGAAGTCAGAGGACCCCGAAGGTCATGCTCCACCAATCAACGATCCCATGATGAAGTCCACGGACCATGAAGGTCATGCTTCACCAATCAATGATCTCATGATGAAGTCAGAGGACCCCGAAGGTCATGCTCCACCAATCAACGATCCCTTTTGGCCTCGAACAACGAGTAGTGTAACATCGCACTCTGCTACGCTATAGTGAATCCTAACGGATACCACTAACCATTCACACAATCGAGCAAGAACCGCCTATATCAAAAATAGGCACAAAACAATACTTCTCTTAAAGAGGATCTGATACGCACATCCCTTAACCGAGGGATTTCACCTTGCTCACCATACCCGTCCATTATCTCTCAACGAGATTTACCACATTACTACCTTGGTGATATTTCAAATCCAAAATCATAAGTACAATTTAACTGAAATTGTACCCTACCACAAATCGACCAAATCTAGGTCCCGACACAAATTTCGGATTTACCAAAAGCATTGTCCGAAATCTCACACTAAAACCTCCTCGTGCGGGAGTGTAACTCCCCCACTTGGAACTACGTTCCATAACCGCATCTCGTACACCCGCACAATGCTACCAAAGGTAGACTTTACCAATAATTGGGTTCACACGGCCCATCACCACGTCTTGCTTCAACTTTGAGCATACCAAGGATCCTAACCTATCCTTAAACACTTCGAACAAAAAGTGTATCACAAATTACACGAACTATACACTCGCAATCATCCAATTGCTTTAGTTTGTCAAATTTCACCCGATCGCTCATGAACCTAAGGGTTTCACTTCGGTACCCTAAGTACAATGTAACCGCGACATAATTGGAGTCGAACACCACGCTAGCAGGTATAAAAAGGCACCTAATGTCGCGTCACGTAGACTCCTTTACCAACATGCATCGAGATCAACACTCGATTTCAAGAGTTTCAATCCACCCGACGAACCTCATGGTTCATCAACTTCAACACGAAAGCGAACACGCACTTAACGACCGAACACCAAAACCCATTTCCCTGGTTTGGTAGAAACGTTTCCCAACTACTAAGGAATGCTTGGTTGCACCAAGTCTTACGCCCTTCACCCGACAATCAAACGTCACCATAGGGTACTTCCATTAGGAACGTCACCCATATCAATAACATGCAAAACACTATGCAACCCACAAACCCGAACGCATCGACACATAAATAAATATTTAAAGGGCATATTTATTAAAACGAAACGTACCTTAACGTCTCCTTGCGGCATTCGCCGCTGCCAAATCGGGACAATCCAGCTTGCGATGTCCCTCTTTATGACAATAGTAGCACATTCCGTCATCACTCTTCGGCATTGTGCATTCCAACAACTTGTGGCCCCTAACACCACAATTGAAACATCTAGGCGCACGAGAACTCGTCGAACCTTTCTCCGCATTACCCATACTCGCACCCGCGCCCTTTGTTTTCTTACTTGGAGCACCATACGAATCTACCCTTCTTTTACTTGAGAGCTCCCTAGCTTTCGATCGCGAATGTGATTCGAAACCCCTAGCCATGTTAAATAACTCCGCAAACGAGTTCACTTGGCCAATGCGGATTTTTCCCTGCAAATCATCATTCAAAGTCCGATAGAAATCTTCCATCAACATTCGATCATTCCCAATATACTCTGGGCAAAAACGAGCCTTCGACATAAAGGTCGTCTTTAGAGTATTCAAGTCCATCGACCCTTGTTGCAAATTTCGCAACTCATTCCGCATTTCCGACAAATCAGCTGAAGTCCGGAACTCCTTGAAGAATTCCCTCTTAAACTCGTCCCATGATAACACCATAAACAGTTCACCACCGACAAGATCAATCTTACCATCCAACCAATCCTTTGCTCTACCCCGCAACAAACTAGTAGCTAGCCTTGTCCTCTTCTCGGGAGGACATTCAATCGTGCGAAAACACCCTTCGACATCCGAGATCCAAGTGGTGCTTACCAAGGGATCCGGTTTCCCATCATACATCGAAGGTTTAGTCCTCATGAAGCTCTTAAGACAATGCTCCATTTCGCCGCTACTCCGAAATTCGGAATACCTCCTATCCATTCTTTCTTCCAACGCACCCATTTGCTCCGCAACGGCGACCGCAACTCTAGTATTAAACTCCTCGTCATTCGTCTTGATCTCGTTTCGCGTCGCCATTCTAAAGAATGCAAAACGATTAGTCCACGAACGTGTAAAACCACACGCACAACACCGCCCATCTTGCTCAACACCCATCGTACATCACTGGTTTGACACGATTTGCACCCGTAATAAGTTTGCAAGTCCTTATTACGCACACACGCCGTATCAACTCATTAGTACAACGACCGCCTCGCTTGATGTCATAAACAAACACAAACAAATTCCACGCGACAACTTCACACGCGAGAATTATTATCACAACACAATAATATATTAATAATATCCGCATTACAAATATAAACGTTAGTCCACTTACAAACAAGGCACTAACTATAACCCATTCCGACCCGTAATCCTACAAGTCCCGCAACAAATAAGCACACACAAAAGTCTAAGTCTGGGCACCTATCTCAAGTCACTTAAATCCCTTAGACCATGCTCTGATACCACTTGTAACAACCCAACCCGTTAACCAACCAAAAATGCGGAAATAAAAAAAAATTAAAACTGAACAGAGCTGTCCAGATGGGGTGCGCGGCGCGCATTCACACCTGTGCGCGGCGCGCACAGGGCATGGCAGCCCGCTATCCACTTTTTCCAATTTTCGCAAAAAGATCTCTTGCTTCCCGACACTTTTAGACCAAACGCTCTTCACAACAATTTACATTAGTTAAAACTAACACGTTCCAATAATAAAATGAGTTTTACGAGACCGGGCCCACATAGGCCGTTCTACGACTTTCGTACAAAATACAAGTTTTCAACCACACGACTTCTAATACAAAATAAAACCGAGCATGGTGATTGGGGATACGCTACCCAATCCTATCCAATCCAAAAGCAAGATCTTCTAAAGCAACTACGCGAGCCACTAGTTCCCACGCTTACCCGAGTCACCGCATCCAAGCAAATCTATAAAAAAAGTAAACAACGAGAGGGTAAGCTAACGCTTAGTGAGTGAGAATATACTACATACATATATATGCATAAAATGGACATGCCACACAATATCAAATAACACATACCGGATCATCCGAGCATATAGCAAGCAAAACTAAGCTTACCGTACAATTGCGATACCACTAGCTACAACATCAATGTAAGTTCACTCACAACGTTATGAACAACACTACCAAGCTACACCCGAAAGGCTAGCTATAACACATCAATATCAAAACATAAGATAATATAATATCCCCGAACCTACGACCCAAGGCTAAACACTTAACCTTAACAATAAGATGATCGTATAAATCGAGTCACCATGAATCCGCTCTAACCGAAATTCACAACTTAACAATAAGATGATCGTGAAAACTGAGCCATCATGAACCTATATGTGAAGTGATCTCTATAACCGAGAACCGCTTCACCCAACCCGCACCCATCCTACACATACATATGCACATAGGATATTAACACTCACTTTTTCGCCTTGATGAATGCAACCGAGTAATTCCACAACATGTCAATGGAAAGTACCTAATCTATTATCACAAATACAATAACACACTTAGAGTGGATTTACAAACCAACTCAAATCGACACTTAGTGCAAATTCGACCAATTGCACTTACAAACACCAAACGCGTCCAAACTAACCACTAATCACTAATCATAAGTGAAAATGGTCCTAATAAGCCAAAAGAACCCAAACTTAAGTGTTTAACACTTATCAATCTCAAAATCACCCAAAAACCCTAATTTTGACTCAATTCCAAAATTAGACTTTCAAACACACCAAAAGGGTTCCAATACTTCCATAATCACTAAACCTAGTGATTAAACCCAATTACAAGTCATAAACAAGACCAATTTGTTCGCCAACCCAAAATCCACCAATAATAACAATAAACCCGATTACTAGCATCAACAAACTCACTTCAAGAGTTTTAAATGGGTTTCTCTACAAATCAAGTTCAAACCCTAACTTTGAATATCAAATCAAACAATGAAATTCGGTGTTAGAACTTACCACAACAACCAAAACGTAGCTAGGAATGAGGTGAACAACTTTAAAAACCCGAGCTTTGGTGAGAATCCAACTCTTTCTTCTCCAAATGAAGCTTCCTCTCTCTAAAACTCTTCTCTCTCTAGGGTTTGAAGATGAGAGTGATGAATGGATGTGAAAATGATCCAAAGTTGGATCCAAACCAACTGATAAAGCCCACAGATCCGGCCTCAAGTGAAATGACCAAATTGCCCTTCATTAAACTCAAAATAGAAAAAGGCTGAAATCTGTTGCTGGCAAGGTGCACGGCGCGCACCCATAACTGTGCGCGGCGCGCACAATAGTCTGGGTATATTCTGACCTTCGTTTAATTCCACAATACTTCGTGCATTCAACGTAGCATAATTACACTTCCGTACAATAAATATTAGAGTCTTACAATCATACTTGTGGGGGTTTAAGGTAGTTGTATTTTCGGACCATAGTGCCCTAAGGCACTTGCTTGATAAGAAAGAGTCTAAGCCTAGATTGATTAGGTGGATCTTATTGCTACAAGAGTTTGATTTGGAAATAAGGGATAAAAAGGGTATTGAGAATGTGGTAGCCGACCATTTATCTAGGATACCCCCACCACCGTTTGACCCTGCTAAACCAATCCAGGAAAATTTCCCGGACGAGTGTTTGTTTAGTGTTGTGCAGGTACCTTGGTTCGCACATATCGTTAATTATTTGGTGACTAACAAGATACCGGAGCATTGGAACAAGCATAAGAGGGATTACTTTTTATCGCATGTTAAGCATTATATTTGGGAGGACTCGATTCTTTACCGAATTGGACCCGACCAAATCATAAGAAGATGTGTGGCGAAAGATGAACATAAGGACATTCTAGCTCATTGTCATACTTTTGCATGTGGAGGACATTACGGAGTCAAGAAAACCGGGTACAAAGTACTCGACTCAGGTTTCTTTTGGCCTACTATTTTTGAAGATGCGTGTGAGTATGTAAAAAATTGTGCTAGGTGTCAAAGGATGGGGGGAATCTGTAAGCGTAATGAAATGCCCATGAACCCAATTTTGGTTTGTGAAATCTTTGATGTTTGGGGCATAGATTTTATGGGACCCTTTCCACCTTCTTTTGGGTTTGAGTATATACTAGTAGCCGTTAATTATGTCTCCAAGTGGGTGGAGGCTGAGGCTACTCGGACCAATGACCACAAAGTTGTCCTAAAGTTTGTTAAGAAAAATATTTTTTGTCGTCATGGTGTACCTAAGGCCATAATTAGTGATGGGGGTTCGCACTTTAAGAACTCGCATTTTGCTAAACTTTTAAGGGACTATGAGGTAAATCACCGAATTGCTACGCCTTACCATCCCCAAACAAGTGGGAAAGTAGAAGTATCTAATAGGGAATTAAAAAGGCTTTTAGAAAAAACCGTAAATCCTAATCGCAAAGATTGGTCTTTAAGAATAGACGATGCGCTTTGGGCTTACCGGACAGCTTATAAAACCCCTATTGGCACTTCACCTTATTGACTTGTTTATGGGAAGGCATGTCACTTACCTGTTGAAATTGAGCATCGTGCAGAATGGGCTATTAAACAGGTAAACATGAACATGGATGAGGCAGGAAAAGCAAGAAAGTTAGACCTATTGGAACTGGATGAGTTGAGACGCGATGCTTATGAAAGTTCAAAAATTTACAAAGAGAAAACGAAAGCGTTTCGTGATAAGCAAATCGTAAGGCGGATGTTTGAAGTGGGGCAAAGTGTGTGGTTGTTTAATTCAAGGCTAAAGTTATTTGCGGGTAAGTTGAGAAGTAAGTGGAACGGTCCCTATGTGGTTAGCCAGGTTACTCCGTACAGGGCAATTGAAATAAAAGATCCAAAAGGTGGGGAACCGTTCTTAGTTAATGGGCAACGATTGAAAATTGCTTCCGGTTTGTCGCTTGGTGATGCTAGGGTAGTTGAAACAATTTGGTTTGAACCCATGAAAGTTCATCAACTTAGAACAATTCGGGTGAACGAATCAAAGAATTATGTTAGTAAAGAGAACATTGATGCGTGGCTTGATCAAAATGTTACTATTAGTCGGATGCCCAATTGTGACGTTTGGGATGATGATGGGCGATTTGATGATGCGCCAGAGGACGAGGCGTCTGAGGTTATTTCAGATGAATGTTTTGATGAGTTTGATGAAAAGTTGTCATTGGAAGAAGATGTTAAGGGAAGGCCGGAGTTCAGTCATCAAGAAGAAGACCCAGGGGAAGTATTGTTCGAATTGAGTTTCGTTGGGGTCTTACCCCATTTTACTAATGATCATCGTGAATTCAAGGTGATTGCCGATACGGGGTCTACAATTAATATCATGTCATACATGACGTACAAGCGATTATTTCATGACACATGTTCTCTATGTTCGTTGACTAAATCCGATGCGGTCATCACACTTGGCAACAATACTAAGTGTCAGGCACTTGGTGTACTTCGTGATGTGATGGTTAGTGTGAAAGGTGTCTTCCTTGAAGTACCATTCACCATTTTTGATATGCCTACGGATGAAGATGTTCCATTGTTAGTCGGGCGTGGATTCATTGCAACCGCGGATTGTAAAATCGACCCAGGTGCAGGTTCTATCACTTTTGAAGGAGGATACGGAACTTTTAGATTTTGTAATTCGGAAAATATGCGTTTTCCTTCGGCATATATAGTGGAGAGAGAATTTGATGAGGGATATTGTATGATGCTTGGGATACAAGAGGTTAACACAAATAAAGTAGTTAGTGAAGAAATGGTAGCGGATACTATAGACATGGATAAAATCTATCAAAGTGTTGAGTGTGGGGGTATTAGCCTCAATCAACGCTTAGGTTTCAAGTCGAGCAACGATGAAACCATTTGTGTTAACATGGTTACAGAAACACCCAAAGTAGAACAAGAACCGGATGTGGATGTAGAGGAGATTCGTGAGACGTTTGAAAGTATGTGGGGAAAAGAAAACACGGAAAGATTCATGAACAACACCAAAACATCGTTTGTTGATGATGAGGGGTGGACAATTGAAGTTGAATACGTTGAATCCAAACCAAAATGTGAATTCAAACCTGGCATTAAGTATAGAGATCTGGGTGATTTTTCGGTTATGTGTCAATTCAAAAAGAAGAAGACTTACCGGGCGTTGCTAGATTCGGGTGCGAGTGTTAACATGATGCCAACAAAAATTGCAAAATCAATAGGCATTCGAGAGTTGGTTCGAACTAATACGAGTATTCGATTTGGAAATCAAACCGTTGATGACCCGATCGGGATTGCAGAAGATGTTCTTTTCATTATTCATGGTATTGGTTATAAGGAAGATTTCTTCATTATGGATTGTGAACCGGATGCGAATACTCCAATTGTATTGGGACGAGGATTTTTAGCTGCCGCAAGGATGTCACTAGATTTTGATACGGGGACTTTGACAATTAAAGATGAAGATAACATGATCACGCTCCGTATGGAAGATGGATTCGGCTCTAGAAAAAACGGGGCCGTTGATCCGGACGAATGCTAATCCGGAAGAGGAGTCGAGTGCACGACTCCATCAAAAATTCGCACACCTTTGTAAAGTTTGTAAGTTTTTATTTTGTTTTGTACATACGGTCGGGGCAAGTACCATTTTTGAGGCTTAAAATGGGATTGGTTTGAATGACTATCTCTAACTTTATGCATTGAGGACAATGCAATGCTTAAAGTGTGGGAGGGGGTCAAGGTTTTTAGTCCCCAAAACGTTTTGTGTGAAAAGAATGTGTTTAGTGCGAAAAGAATGCAAAAAAATGGAAAATTAAAAATTTTTTATACCTGAGTGTTGGCGTAAATTACGCCAATTTTGGCGTATTTTACGCCCATGTAACTTGTGAATTCGGAAATTTTTTGCATCCTTGGCGTAAAATTACGCCTGATTTTTACGCCTGATTTTGTATTGGCGTATTTTACGCCAAAACTGGCGTAATTTACGCCAGTGTTATTTTTCTGGTGCCAGATTTAGGGGTTTAAAATAGGAAAAAATTATTTATTTATATATAACTCATATGCAGCCATTGACCATGACCACCATCACTCTAAACCCTAATTTTTCATCTAAACACCAAATCGAAGCTCAAAACATCATCAATTCATCATAACACTTCATAAACACATCCAAATCTTTACAAAATCATCCAAATTGGGTATTAATTCGTGTTCTTGACTAAAAACTAAGTTTGGGGGTTTTGATTTTTGGATTTAATTCTTCAAGTATTCTTTCAATTCGAGTGTTTTAACATCGAGGTAATCATCATTCTTGTGTTTTTCATTGTTTTAGATTATCAATTTAGGGTTTTTTGTTACTTTCATGTTCATGTGCTAGGGTTAATCCGAATTAATTATGTTTAAGTATTGTTTTTGTTCTATCTATTGTTAATTGTGTTTAGGTATGTTAATGGTGTATGTATGCATGATTAATTTGAAAGTTTAGGTTAAATCTTGTTAATTGCTTATAAGTAGTTGACTAGGGTTGACTTTGACTGAAAATTGGTAATGTTTGTGATTTGAATGCGTGTTGCCAATATTTAATGTTTAAATTGGTGTTTGTTAAGTGTCAATGTAATATTGTTAGATAATAGGGTTTATAGTTTTCGTTGGAATGATGATTACAATGATTAGGTGATGTTTACTTGAACAAAGGGTTGATTAATAGTGATGATAATACATAACACGTGTCATGTGGTTAAATGAGGAAGAAAAGATTGGTGTGTTGATTTGGTGCATAAGGTTAGGATTTGCATGTATTGCTAAAAGGTTATAATGAGATATATTGAGCAATGTCATGTAAGGTGTGTTGTTAAATACTAACGAGCTTGCTGAGTTGTGTGATTGCAGAAAATGTTGAGCAGGGCAAAAAGGAGTCGTGGCAATCCAGGAGGAGCTCCAAATTGGCAGGATAAAAAGTGGTTAAGTGAGTTACCCTACGAATGGCAAGTCCGATTGTATACTGAGAAGAAAGATCAACTTTTGAGAAACGCTTTTTGTGAAAGGTATATAACTCCAAATGTGTGGAGAAAGTATGGGGTTTTTCTGGTGTTTGTAGACTGGGGTTAGGAAGCTGTCCTTCAGACAGTTCAAATGAGGTTTGAAAGTACACAGTTGGGTTGCTCTTGGGAGATGACGTATCCCACGCAGGTGTTTAATTGGATGTCAACTTTGAGATGGATTCTAGGAGATAATTTCCACAAACGTTAATCCTGGAGGGTAAAGTGGGGAATTCAGTGATTCCAATGCGGATGGAGACTTTTAATCAATTAGCCCATCCCGACCTTCTATATGATGCGGGGATAAGAATTGCGGGAAAGGATGGGTACGATTATCCATCAGCCAAAGAGTTGTTTGAGGTTCCAGCTGATAGATATATTAATGTGGTGAGAACGATGTTTCATGTCGACCGACCTGATATTGAGAATTTTGATCTAGAGAGGAGTAAGCTGAAAATCATTCCGAGGATATTGTCAATAGTGATGAATTACAACATCTATAAAAGAAAGAGTGATCTTACGCTAGTTCGGACGTACGAGTTACCTTTGTTGTATGCCATGGTAACTAATTCAATGGTGCCTTCGTTGCGTTTGGTTATGATGACATAGATTTGGGAGTGCCGGGAGCAATTAAAGCAAAGGGCGGTGATCCCTTATATGCGGTTCTTGTCGTTCTTTTTGTAGAGGAATGGAGGGATTTCGAATAATCCCAAAGGAAAAAGAGAAGAAATTAAGAAAGTGAAAGAAAAGGTTCCCGGGTTAGAGTTTATGCGATAAGGGGATGGTTTTGTAATTGAGAACCCAACTTATTTGGAGTGGTATACTTTTGGGGTAGAGGATGATAATCTTCCTGAGGAGGAAGAAGATTATAATTCTGCAAATTCATTTGAGCGAGTTGCACGAGGATTGGATGATATCTATGATAGGGCTGATCCGGATTTTAACCCTCAAGGTGAGGGATCGAGTAGAGGTAGGCGGTATATTCCGGTAGATGAACTAAGGTGGGCTCGAATGGAGGAGCAACAGAGTACCCTTCTTGATGCAGCTAAGGCTCAGATTTACTTGACTGAGCGATATCAACAAGATGTGTTTGAGAGGGATAACCGAAGACGTCAGTATGAGGATATGTTACAGAATCGGCCAGTTACACCGTATTATGAGCCGATTGACTATACGACTTATGCTTCGGGGTTTGCACCAGCGGTGGAATATGTGAATCCACCCGCACCATCTGTCGCACCACCGTTGTTTTATCAGCAACCCACACCACTACCAGCGAATATGGAGAGAGCTAGAGAAGAGGGCAGGAAGTCGGTGTTCAACATGGCACCGTTATCGAGAAGCTTATTTGATAGTATTTTTGGTCCTGATCCCCGAATGGGATGAGCCTCTCTGATTTTAATCAGGTCCTGTGCTTTGTCTGTAATAACATGTACACTTTTCTTTTCTTTTATTTTTCTTTTCTTTTATTTTTCTTATTTTATTTTAAGTTGTTAAATGAACTTTGTGGGTATGTTCACTGCAAGCCCTCACGAGACAAAACTCGTCCACCCGAGAGAATCGGGTGGTTTAAAGCGGGATCCCTCCGAAAATGGGCTAGTTAGTTTTTATGTTTTCTTTTATTTTTTTTTGTAAGAATAAAGTTGGATGGAAGGAACATGTGTGTGATGAAATGGGAGTTGGTGTACGTGTCACAATGATATTGGGAAGTTGCTTTTAATCCCGGGTAATATTGTTCTTTTTCTTCTTTCTCCTTGTTTAATTTCCTCACTTTGGTCTAACATAACTTTTAAACATGCATACGAGGACGTAGCATGACTTAAGTGTGGGGGGGGGGGGGGGGGAGGAAGGAAATTTTCACATTTGGCTTAGCTTGAAAATGCTTGTTGTTCAAAGGTTTTATGACATAAATGGTTTTAATGGCCTAGGTGGTAAAAATTTGAAATTTTTTTAATTTCAAGGCTATAATCAAGATGTTGACCCATGAGAATAACCATAGTTACTAAGAATTAACTTGAAAGTTTTTGGACTTGGTCGGTGAGGAATGATAGTGTTAGGCATTTGACTTTGTTGACCTTGACTAGTTAATTTTAAGGAAATATACTCTTATGGAGAAAAGAAAGGTTGAGAAAAAAAAGGGGATCTCATGGTTGTATGTTAGGTAACATGAATGATAAAGAAACACTTTAGGATTTTCTTTTTAAACTATTTTTTTTGTTTTATTTATTTATTATATTTATTTTCGCAGCCAGTCTACCCAGGTCGTTAGTACACAATTGTGTACTAGAATCAATTAGTAACCATTAGCAGCCTAAACCTTTAGAAAAAAAAGAAAAAAGAAAAAAGAAAACCAACTTCCCATTCCTACCCTTATTTGTGGTTATTGATGTCGAATTAAATCTTACTTTATCTTGTTTAGATTTAGTAACACTAGGTGACAATGCAACTCATTTTTGCTAAGACATAATTGGTTTAAATTAGAATTTCAATTATAACTGCCTATCATGTTATAGTGTTTGTGGCTTTTTAATTAGTTTGACTCAGAGTGGTTTCTGAGGTTCCACAATGGATTCTACGATTTACCCACTAGTATGAAAGTGCATAATAATTATGATAGTCACCAATGCAACACTTGTAGAGTTTACTCTTCCCTAGGCAAAGGTCGAAAGGGGGTGCTTTATATCACAAGCTATGACAATGATATTCACCACACCCAACACCCATTATCTACATTACCTACATATATCCATATATCATTGTCACCATCACTACATATTCACCATTACATCCTAAATGTTCTTAATATGATAAATGTTGTGTGCTATCATGAAAAAAAGGGGAGAAAAAAGAAGAGGAGGAAGTGAAAGAGACGAATTTGAAAATTATATATGCCAAAAATTGTGAAACGATTGCTTTAAAAAGCATGGACCACTGAGGCATAGAAAGAAAAAAAAAAGAGTAGAAGAAGAGTATGCCAAAAATTGTGAAACGAGTACCTTATAAAGCATGGACCACTGAGACATAAAATTCCTTCTCGTTGAAATGTCATGTCAAGAATGCAAAACTCCTTATAACCTTACAAAGTACCTACACCTCTCATGTGATGCCTCGTATAAATGGGCAATGTAACCAAAATCCACTTCACTGAGCTTGTGGTATGGGGTATTTCTAATTAGACTTAGGGGGTTCATTGGTGTCGGGACTTAAAAGATATGCACTTAGTACTAGTGTAGACAAGGGCATGAGTTTGGCTAATTGAAAAGTTAAGGAGGACAAAAACACAAACATATGCACGATTCTAGTCATAGTTAACATTCCGATTTAAGTTGATTTATCTTTGTGCGAATGAGGGTCACGTTAAAATCTCTAAACCTTATAAAGTTTGATTGGTTCGACATTCGTAACCATTTTATACCATTTTTAATTGAGTCATGACTAACCCTTATGCAATTGTTTCGGATAAACCCGTTTTGTGTTTCTTTTAACATGTTACTTAGATGCATTTATATTGTTGATTAAAACGTAAGTGTGGATCATAAAAGCTGTGAAATATAATTGTTCAACTTAGTCTATGCTGATATGATTAGCGGAGGAATTGTTGAACTAAGGAAATGTTTTGTAAAAAGGAGTTTATGATTGAAGGAATTAGAGGATAAAAGTTGTTTGAGGTTTTGAGTGATTAGCCCATATCGTCCTTACATCTTGATTAATAGTTAATTTTGCTTGCGAAAAATTATTTGAGTTAATACCACCTAGGTATTGTTGTCTTGGAGTAAAAAACAGATTTGCTTGAGGACAAGCAAAAGCCAAGTGTGGGGGGTTTGATCGTTCCTTATTTGTCACGATTATTTATGATTAAATATGCAAAATTAACTATGTGTGAGTGAAAAAGGAGATACTTTGATGAGGTTTTATGTTTTACAGGTAAGAAAGATGTTGGTGCGAAATATGGTGCAAAATGGCGAGTTAAAGTGGATTTTTGACAAGATTTGGGAGCTTGAAGAATAATCAGAAAATTAATAAAGGCGTAAAATACGCCTATTTTGGCGTAAATTACGCCATGGCTCAGATACGTACAGAACAGGAGGGTATTTTAGGCATAAAAATAGGCCAGGAGAATTTACATTGGCGTAAATTACGCCAGGCCAGATTTTCTTGTGCCGGGAAATACAAAAATTAGCTTTTTGATCAAGTTTCCTAACCCCTATTTAAGGAGAGCTCTAGGGTTACGAAACCACACCTTTTTCCATCAGTTTTTGCAGCAGGAAACCTTCCCAAACACAACAAAAACACCATCTAATCACTATTTTTCAAGGATTCAAGTCAAGATCAAGGTGCTATTCATCATGCAATCATCAAGAAATTCATTGATTATCATCACCACCATGCTTGGCTAGTTTTCTAATCTTTATTCCTTCCATGAACAATTGATACATGTATTCTTTCATTCAAGTTTATGTGGTTTGTAGTGTTATGAAACTTATGTCTTTTGAATTGTGATGTTATAAACCTATTGCTTATTGATCAATGCAAGTATTATTGATTGTGATTATTGCAAGTTGAGTTATAGTGATTTAACATTGTGTTCTTAATCTACTTAGTGTTAATTAGATTAAGGATAAAGACAAAGTGTCTAGGTTGCATGACTCAATCCCAAGATAGTTAGAATTAATAGGCCTAAGAAATCTTGTCTATGAGGTTTGATCAATATTTGATAATCATAATACTTGTTCGAATGAATGCATGCTATATTGGGATTGTGAAGGGATAAAGGATCTCAATCAACTGATTACAACCTTTTCGTTTAGCTCGCTATTTATGCTTTTAAATATTCAAAAGCTACGTTTGCTTAGTAGTTGTTACTCTAGTCCTTACTTTAGTTAATCTTAGTTAATCACAAACAACTCAATCCTGAAATTGCTTGCTAGTTAACCATAACTTCCCATGGAACGAATCCTGCTTACCCTAGCTAAGTTAGAGTAATTAGGCTATTTTTGATTGACCCTTTGACATCGATCAATTAATATCATATTAACTCATTAAATCCATGATTACATTCGAAGAAAATATATATGCATATATATTTTCATAAAGATTGTAATTAAAAGTTCTTTTGTACAAAATGTTAATGGTAAAAATATTTTAACGGGTAGGTAATACCCAAGGAATATTTAGATTTCACATTAATAAGTTACACTGTACATTCTTCCAAAATGATTCAACAGTCATTTACTATCCTACTTACATCTACAGATATACATATCCGTTCATCGCAGAATAACCATTTTCATTCAATTTCATATTTGGATTTTTACCTATCAGAAACCAACAAGTGTCATAATGAAGAAAACATTTGACAAAATAAAATTTGTTAGAAACAAACAAATTAACTATGAGAAATTTTGTTAAGAATCCACGCTAACAAAATCCTAGCTAACTGTTCTTAGCTAACTGCTAATTCCTTATTACATTTATTTATCGCAATTTTAATTCTCGCAATTTTATTTATCGTCATTTAATTTTTGTTATTAATTTTACGCACTTTAAATATCAGGACACGTATACAATGTTTTGACATATCATATTGATTTCATCTATATATATTATTTCGAATAACCATAGACACTCTATATGCTGTAATGCTCGAGTTCGCTATACAGGGTTGAGGTTGATTCTTAAATAATATATATACTTTGAGTTGTGATCGAGTCTGAGACATGTATATAATGGGTCACGACACGTATTAATTAATTCGAATATTATATATTAAACTATATATGAATTGTTGAACTACAAATTGAGGACTACTAACTGTGGACTAATAACATTGGACAATTAAAATGAATTAAAATATTGATTATAACATATGAAACTAAACATTTCTTCAACTTTGCCACTTGATTTCATCGTAAACCTCATTTGTATCTTGACGATTACAATCTGCGTTTAAACTTTTCATGATCCTTGAAAACACCTCAATCGAGAGGATGAATCAACCGCACTTCATCTACAAGAAGAAAGATTTATGCATATAGTTATGCACCTAAAAAACTCTCGGAACGTGAGTAAACGTTTAACACGAATTTATGATCCCTTGGCGTTGTTATTATCTAAAATAACCTTACAATCTCTCTTCGAATTAGTCAATTTTGTCACAGCTCCAGCAAATCAACTTCGACTTTCATTTGGATCAGCCTTATTATAACTTTGATATAAGTTGCCTTTCGTCGTCGTTACCGGGAAACCTTTTATATCCCACCACATTAGCAGTAAACTTACCAGCAACTTCATTGATCTTTGATTTTCGAAAAATCATTATTGAAACCTTATCATGTACTCATCCACATCTTGTAATGAGAATTGCCATACCAATTTTCGGGAATCAACAATCAGTATTTTGAATCTCGCAACGTTACTACATCAACAATTATATGTATACATATAACATTTATCTCTTAGAATTATGATCTTCCATCTTGAAATTCTGAAAAGCACTCAATCTACGAATCAATACTCCAAATTTTAAAAATTACTGGTGAAGTAGCAAAAACTGTAAACGACCATAACAGTTGAAAGTTTGATGATAAAGAATGGAGTGTTGGAAACGCTCAATAGAAAATTTAGTACCAAAAAGCGGATTATGCGAAATTATGAAGGAGACTGTGGACAAATCACAAGGACTAAACTTGTACATAAAGAATCCTGATGATTCTGTTTATGATGAAATCTTTAGCGAATACCTTACTCCTTAATCGCTCTAAATCATCGTGAATGAATATCTTCATCACAATTTGATTCTAAAATTCTAAGATATTATCGTATCCTCTATTATAAATATACTCGATATTCCTAAAGATAATTTCATAACTATTCTTATCCGGAATCATTTATCTTCTCGCGTTATCAGTGTTACATCAGAAAGGAAACTGTTTTCGTTTCTAAATTCTGAAAAATTTGAATCAAAATATGAATGTTTTTGAATTAGTGTTAGGAACTGAAGCATGAGTTAGTATAATATAATGACACTTGATCAACGTGATTATATTACAGGAAGTCATGATGAGTTTCTAATGGAACTTGATGATTCACAGACCATAACGTCATTATGTGCCATGTTACACGACTCTTACATTCTACCTGATCTCCAAACATATTAAGATCATATCTTCTTGATAAATCTATTTTTTCAGGATATTCTGGTAATTTAACCAATCAAGATCGTGCTACTACAATTTCTCTCTTAGAACATTTGTCAAGTTCATTCGAAACTCCATACCTACGAATTCTGGACCATTATTGTAGTGACCCAAACTTTTCCATGTTTATATATATTAAATGAAATTGTTATTTAAATGATTAAGTGTTTCCAACATGTTAAGCAATCAAACTTGTTAAGACTTGATTGATTGAAATAGGTTTCATATAGACAATTGACCACCCAAGTTCACCAGTGATTCACGAACGTTAAAACTTGTAAAAACTATATGATGACATATATATGATTATATATATAGTTAACATGATATTATGATAAGTATGTATGTCATTAGGTATTTTAACAATGAGTTATATACATAAAATTGAGTTTAATGAATTAAGAAACTCGAAACGCTATATATAACGATTATCGTTATAACAACGTCTTACTAAATACATATGAATCATATTAAGATATTGATACACTATGTTTAATCATGATAAATGATAAGTAAACATGTCATTAATTGTATTAACAATGAACTACATATGTAAAAACAAGACTACTAACTTAATGATTTCGAAACGAGACATATATGTAACGATTATCGTTGTAACAACATTTAACTGTATATATATCATACTAAGATATATTAATATATCATAATATCATGATAATGTAATAATTTAACATCTCATTAGATATAATAAACATTGGGTTAACAACATTTAACGTGATCGTTAACTTAAAGGTTTCAAATCAACATTTACATGTAACGACTAACGATGACTTAACGACTCAGTTAAAATGTATATACATGTAGTGTTTTAATATGTATTCATACACTTTTGAAAGACTTCAAGACACTTATCAAAATACTTCTACTTAACAAAAATGCTTACAATTACATCCTCGTTCAGTTTCATCAACAATTCTACTCGTATGCACCCGTATTCGTACTCGTACAATACACAGTTTTTAGATGTATGTACTATTGGTATATACACTCCAATGATCAGCTCTTAGCAACTCATGTGAGTTACCTAACACATGTGAGAACCATCATTTGGCAACTAGCATGAAATATCTCATAAAATTACAAAAATATTAGTAATCATTCATGACTTATTTATATGTAAACAAAATTACACATCCTTTATATCTAATCCATATACCAAAGACCAAAAACACCTACAAACACTTTAATTCTTCAATTTTATTCATCTAATTGATCTCTCTCAAGTTCTATCTTCAAGTTCTAAGTGTTCTTCATAAATTCTATAAGTTCTAGTTTCATAAAAATCAAGAATACTTCCAAGTTTGCTAGCTTACTTCCAATCTTGTAAAGTGATCATCCAATCACAAGAAATCTTTGTTATTTACAGTAGGTTATCTTTCTAATTTAAGGTAATACTCATATTCAAACTTTGTTTCAATTTCTATAACTATAACAATCTTATTTCGAGTGGAAATCTTACTTGAATTTGTTTTCGTGTCATGATTCTGCTTCAAGAACTTTCAAGCCATCCAAGGATCCTTTGAAGCTAGATCCATTTGTCTCTTTTCCAGCAGGTTTATCCACAAAACTTGAGGTAGTAATGATATTCATAACATCATTCAATTCATACATATAAAGCTATCTTATTCGAAGGTTTAAACTTGAAATCACTAGAACATAGTTTAGTTAATTCTAAACCTGTTCGCAAACAAAAGTTAATCCTTCTAACTTGTCTTTTAAAATCAACTAAACACATGTTATATATCTATATGATATGCTAACTTAATGATTTAAAACCTGAAAACACGAAAAACACCGTAAAATCAGACATACGCAGTCGTAGTAACACCGCGGGCTGTTTTGGGTTTGATAATTAAAAACTATGATAAACTTTGATTTAAAAGTTGTTCTTATGGGAAAATTATTTTTCTTATGAACATGAAACTATATCCAAAAATCATGGTTAAACTCAAAGTGGAAGTATGTTTTTCAAAATGGTCATCAAGACGTCGTTCTTTCGACTGAAATGACTACCTCTTACAAAAATGACTTGTAACTTATATTTCTGACTATAAACCTATAATTTTTCTGTTTAGATTCATAAAATAGAGTTCAATATGAAACCATAGCAATTTGATTCACTCAAAACGGATTTAAAACGAAGAAGTTATGTGATATATTAACCTCTTAATGTGTTTGATATTGTGTGATAGATGTCTACCACTAGTACAAATCCCATTGATTCACCTAATAATAATGAAGAGTCGAATATATTTTGGGAAGATTCACAAATTCCCAAAGAGGAACCGGAAGAAGAGGAACCGGAAGACGAGGAACCGGAAGAGGAGGAACCGGAAGAAGAAAAGGTTTCGGAGGAAGAAATATTGATACTATAACACCCCTCCAAAATACCATCTGACGGCGTGTTAATTCTGGTCCCACAGTTAACAGTTACACCCTCTATATGAGACGTTTAAAGCAATCACATTTAATTTTATTTAAATTAATAACTTTCAAAAACAAAAGTCAGAAATCCCAAAATAGAAACACTGTTGTGATTGTAACCACAAGCCAACAGTATTTAAACAGTATAAAAGTTTTAAATGCGAAGGTAAATAATTTTCTTTAAAATCAAATGCTGACTCCACTGCCAGACATGCAGCAAACACAGCGGAAGCATACCTCTTAAGGACCTGAGAATAACAACACGCAAAAACAGGTCAATAAATAATGTTGGTGAATCTACAGGTTTAAAATAATGTAACAGTATCTGAAAAACAGTTATCAGAAAAATAGTTTAGTTTTCTTGACCACGAGATTCTATCGCTTGCATAAACCGAGCACCTGAATACTAGCATTAACCCGAGTATAGAAACTACTACACCCGACCTTACCTCGTAAAATGTTATACACTTGTTCAAATATATTTAATGTTCAAAGTAAATGCACTACTGCTTTTATAGTGGGTGAGGTTGTCAACCTAACGGATCCGTTCATCTAAATTGTGCTTACACCGATGGTATTAAAAGTATTCAAGCTAGAGGATTTTCGAACAAACTCATTATGCATATGTGTAGTACTCATGTCAATATAAAAGTAATTGAAACTGTAAATATAACAGCGTGTATTCTCATCCCTGAAAATATGTAAAAAGCGGGACTGAAGACTCACCTTTGAATAAGCTCGGAATGAAAGACAAATGACTTGTACGGTTTAGACCCGAGTAATGTAACCTAAGTATACGTATGTAGGTTGGTCAATATATGTATCTTAAATAGGTGTGGTTTCATAGTTACGTTGTCTTATTGCCCGACTTGACTCGACGCAATTTAAAGTAAAAGTCAACTATATCAAGCAAGTTAAACAAAGTCAACCGAAGTCAAACTGAAAGTCAAACTTGGTCAATGTGGTCAACTAAAGTCAACATCAGTAGGTTCATGTCAAATATTGGTCAATAAGTCAAACCTAAGTCAAATAATACGTTTTAGGTCATGAATAATCATTTCCACAATTTCAGTTTATCGTCATGCACAAAGTTTATGAACACGTAGCATACTTAACATATTATATCATAGTACAAAATTCAAGTAAATATGAAAAACCCCAGATAATAATTAGACTTAAAATAGATTCCAAAAATTCCGGCCAGGGACTCATACGACAATTAAAAGTCAGGAATCAGAAGGGATACATTTGGGGTTTGCCAGGTCAGTTTCTGACCGCGCACTGATTTCATTTTGGCTATAATCGGAGTTAGGAACATGCAATTGATACAAGACCAGTGACCATAGTTCAAGGACAAATCAAAGTAACACATATCATAAATCTAGAAACTTTTATTTAGCTAATTTGTACAGTTTATTCGTGCAAGTTGATCATTCAGTTTCTAGCTTAAACCAGAATTCACATAAAGTATGGCTCTATTGTGCCCAATGCATAAGGTTTTAGAGATTAACATAAACTAACAATAAGCTACATATCATGTTAAGTTTCATTTTCCAAAAGAATACATGCTCAATCAATATAAAAAATTCACAAAGTACAAAACCGTGTTCAATTTACAAATTCGATTCCCATTTCGTTAGTCACATTCGCATACGATTATCCGAAGATCTAGATACAATTAGCCTATGATATCTACATGAAAGATGAAGTACTTTTTTTCTACCTTTAAAATATGCAAAGATTCAATCAAAGAAGTTAACACATTTTATCATAAAAGGTTATTTTCATGCAAGTGCTGTATAAAACTACATTTACACTAATTCTAGCATATCTCGGGTTATACATAAGCAAACGACATGAAATCCTAGTCTAACTTGAGTGTTTTTAAATTATCTTTCCAGTGGTATAATTCTCACATGCCAATTCGTTTTATATCAATACCAGATTTCTGATCAAGCAACAAAAACACAACGATAATTCAAATCGACATAACTTAATCATACGGAAACGAAATCAAGCGAATCCAAAGCCTAAACTCAATAGTTTTTCTCAAGGATTCTGATTATAAGATAATAATTAACATTTGAAAAACTTAATTTTTCTGATCAAACAAATACAAATTCGTTTTTAAACCCTAGCGCATCAAACAATCAAAATAACGATTACAATTAACACGTACGCGTATAGACTTGAGCAATTGACAACATAACTATGAAACTCACATGAAAATCAGATTTTTAAGAATTAGGATTCATGCAATTATACCTTTGATCGCTAAATTAAATACACCAACGCGTAGAGGAGATAGGGAATTACAACTTTCGTGTTCAAGGTTTAATCTAAAAATCAAAAATTGATGGTATGGTGGTGATGATATGGTCGACGATGGGAGGGAGTAGGAGGGAAGAAAACTGCGTTTTATTTTTATTAAAGCTAATTAGGTTTAACACAAACCTTAAATACTAGCCCTAATTATCCTAAATTGCACATAAGCCCTTCCACTAGCCAAAAATTAACAAAATAAGGGGCGAGGGGGTGGGGTTCGGCTGAATGGGGCCCACTATGGGTTCTCGGGCTCTCGTTTTGTAATCCCGTGTATTCGTGGTCCGTTTTAAGTGTCGTTTAGTCGTACCGAAGGCCCGGAACGCTAATCCAATCGTTAAACGCAACCAATCGCTTAATTTATTAAAAACCCAATAAATTAAATATTTTAAAAAGTTAATAATTAATTAAATTAATTATTAAAATAAACCCGAGCGTTTCGTTGCTCAAAAAGCTATTATCAAAATCGTATCGTTTTTATCGTATTTCATTATCCGAAATATTTATTTGAATTAATATCAACCCATATCAATTATTGAAACCCTCCAAAGGTCAAGTACGCATTTAATACACGTAAACACATAAAAGTTAAATAATCGCCGTTAAATAAACTAACGGAAGGTTAACGAAAGTAACGGAAAAATCAGGGTTGTTACATTACCCACCTGTTATTGAAAATTTCGTCCCGAAATTTTAGTGATCGTCAGCTGAACTGGTTTCCTCGGGAAACAATTGCGGATACTTCAGCCTCATCTGGTCTTCATGCTCCCACGTGAACTCTGGTCCTCTTCTCGCGTTCCACCGAACTTTAACGATAGGAATTCTGCTTTGCTTCAACTGTTTGACCTCACGGCCCAAGATTTCAACAGGATCATCGATGAAATGAAGTTTGTCGTCGATACGTAGTTCCTCTAAAGGAATAATCAAATTATCATCGGCCAGGCACTTCTTTAGATTGGATACATGGAAAACATCATGAATACCCCTGGTAGTTCCAATCTGTAAGCTACTGGTCCAACTCTTTCAGTTATCTCAAACGGTCCAACATAGCGAGGACTCAGTTTACCTCGTTTGCCAAATCGTACAACACCCTTCCAAGGTGATACTTTAAGCATTACTTTGTCTCCAACTTGGAATTCTATGTCCTTTCATCTAACATTGACATAACTCTTTTGTCAACTTCGAGCCGTTCTCAGTCGTTCTTGAATCTGTAGAACTTTCTCAGTTGTCTCCTGAATAATCTCAGGACCCGTCAACTGACTATCTCTCAACTCGCTCCAACAAACGGGAGATCTACACTTCCTTCCATACAATGCTTCAAATGGTGCAGCTTTAATGCTCACATGGTAACTGTTATTGTATGAGAACTCAGCTAGTGGTAAATACTTATCCCATCCGTTTCCGAAATCAATGACACACGCTCTCAACATGTCCTCAAAAGTCTGAATAGTTCGTTCGCTCTGGCCATCCGTCTGGGGTGATATGCTGTACTCATATCTAAACGAGTCCCCATTGCTTTCTGCAATGATTGCCAAAACCTGGAAGTAAATCTGCTGTCGCGGTCGGATATAATAGATATAGGCACTCCATGCCTAGAGACGACTTCCTTAATGTAGATTTGAGCCAACTTCTCCATTTTATCAGTTTCCCTTATCGGTAAGAAGTGTGCGAACTTAGTGAGACGATCCACGATAACCCAAATAGTATCGTGACCTCCCGCCGTTCTCGGCAGTTTCGTAATGAAGTCCATGGAAATTCCTTCCCACTTCCACTGGGGAATCTCTGGTTGAATTAATAATCCTGATGGCTTCTGATGCTCAGCCTTGACTTTAGCGCAAGTCAAGCACTTCCTGACATAAGTAGCAATGTTAGCTTTCAAATTCGGCCACCAATAAAATGCCTTCAAATCTTGGTACATCTTATCTGATCCCGGATGAATTGAGTATCTCGACTTGTGTGCTTCCTCCAACACTAGTTCTCTCAATCCACCAAATTTTGGTACCCAAATTCGGTTAGCAAAGTACCGTGTTCCATCCTCCTTGATGTCAAACTTCTTATCTATCCCTTTGAGAAATTCAACATCAACATTCTCCTGTTTCATGGCTTCTTGTTGTGCTTCGCGGATTTGTGACGTGAGATTCGTACGGACTACTATGTTGAGTGCTTTAACCCTAAGAGGTTTCCCTCGCTCCTTTCTGCTTAAGGCATCTGCCACAACATTCGCCTTGCCCGGATGGTATTGAAGTTCGCAGTTATAATCATTAAGTAGTTCCATCCAACGTCGTTGTCTCATGTTGAGCTGCTTCTGATCGAATATGTGCTGTAAACTCTTATGGTCAGTGAAGATAGTGAACTTGGTTCCAAACAGGTAGTGTCTCCACATTTTGAGTGCAAAGACAACAGCTCCTAACTCAAGGTCATGCGTAGTGTAGTTCTGCTCATGAATCTTTAACTGACGCGATCTATAAGCGATAACTTTGTTTCATTGCATAAGCACGCAACCCATCCCTTGACGTGAGGGATCACAATAAACAACAAAATCTTCACTTCCCTCGGGTAGAGATAATACTGGTGCAGTCGTTAACTTCTCTTTCAACAACTGAAATACAGTCTCTTGCAGTTCTGACCAGTCAAACTTCTTGCCCTTATGAGTCAATGCGGTTAATGGTCGGGCAATCTTAGAGAATCCTTCAATGAATCTCCGGTAGTAACCAGCTAGACCCAAAAATTGCCTAATCTGCGTTGGCGTCTTTGGAGTTTTCCAATTCTTAACCGACTCAATCTTTGCTGGATCGACCTGTATTCCCTTGGCCCCTATAACATGACCAAGAAATTGTACTTCTGGTAACCAAAAGTCACACTTGGAGAACTTTGCATACAACTGCTCTTCTCTAAGCATAGTCAATATCGAACGTAGATGATGTTCGTGCTCTTCTCTGTTCTTGGAGTACACCAATATATCATCAATGAAAACAATGACAAATTTATCTAGGTATGGCTTACACACACGGTTCATGAGGTCCATGAACACTGCTGGTGCGTTCGTCAAACCAAATGACATCACTGTAAACTCATAATTCCCAGAACGTGTTCTAAACGCTGTCTTTGGGACATCAGCTTCTTTGACTCTCAATTGATGATACCTGGATCTCAAATCAATCTTTGAATAACAGCTAGATCCCTGCAGCTGATCAAATAAGTCATTAATCCTCGGTAGCGGATAACGATTCTTGATTGTCAACTTGTTCAATTCTCTGTAGTCGATACACAACCTCATCGACCCATCCTTCTTCTTAACAAATAGGACTGGAGCTCCCCAAGGTGAAGAACTCGGTCGAATAAATCCCTTGTCTAACAACTCTTGCAATTGACTAGACAACTCTTGAAGTTCTGGGGGGTGCAAGTCTGTACAGTGCGCGAGCCACCGGTGCCGCTCCTGGCATTAAGTCTATCTGAAACTCAATTTATCGATGCGGTAGGAGACCAGGTAATTCCTCCGGAAAAACTTCAAGAAATTCCTTAACTATAGGAACATCTCCGGGTCTCCTTTCTTCTGGTACAATTTGGCTTACATGAGCCAAGAACGCGATACATCCCTTTCTCATATACTTCTGGACTTTCAAGCAGTTAATGAGATGTAATTGTGAGCCATTCTTTTCACCATAAATCATCATAGGTTCACCATCAGCAATAGGAATACGAATAGCCTTTAGGTCACAGACCACCTCGGCTTTGTTATCAGCTAACCAGTCCATTCCAACCACAAGGTCAAAACTTCCCAGTTTAATAGGTACCACATCAATGCTAAAAGGGTTACTTTCTAAAGTCAAAGTACAATCACGATAAATCTTATCAGCCCTCATCAAGTTACCATTCCCTAGTTCTATGGAATACACGTTATCTAGGGGAGAAACAGGTTTCTTAACATTGTGACAAATATCCTTCGATATAAAACTTCTATCAGCGCCAGTATCAAACAAAACATAAACAAGTTGATCATCAAGTGAAAACGTACCCGTGACTAGCTTTGGATCATCACGAGCTTCCGCAGAATTGATGTTGAACGCCCTTCCTCGAGCATTCCCATTGTTGTTCTTAGGACAGTCTTTCTTGAAATGACCCGGCTGTCCACAACCATAACAGTTCTTACCACCATTAGCATTGTTCGCGTTGCTTGCAGTGTTGTTGTTGGTGGTGTTGCCGTTGAGATTAACCTTGCAATCTTTTAACAAATGACCAAACTTCTTACAACGGTCGCAATTTAGAACAGAACAATTTCCAGTATGATTCTTGCCACACTTCTGACATTGTGGCTTTTTGCCCTTATACTCGGAGTTAGTTCCTATGGTTCCAGTGTCGTTACGGTAAGAATCTTGCTTTTTGAATGGCTGTTGATTGAAATTCTTGTCCTGACCACCGTTCCACTTCCTTTTACCATCGCTTGACTTATTCTCATTCACTGTAGTGCCCTTCCCTCTCTGGGCAATCTGATGCAACAGCAAACTAGCCATGTCAATAGCTTCCTGCACATTTGCGGGTTTTGAAGTAGTAACCCCGCCTTGAATGTTCTCACTCAGACCTTCAATGTACAGTTCTACCTTACGCCTTTCCGGAGTAACCATTTCAGGACACATTAACGCCAACTCAAAGGACCTCTTGTTATAGGCGGTGAGATCGTTGCCTACTAACTTCAGCTCTCGGTACTCGCGTTCCATTTTCTTAACCTCGTTCCTCGAACAATACTCCTCGATCATTCTTTGCTTCAGAGTGTCCCAAGGTAAGGCATAAGCCAGATCACGACCCAGGGATTGAGCATAGTTGTTCCTCCAGGTGAGCGCACTGTCTGCCAGTGTGCCCATTGTAAAGCCTACCCTGTCGTTATCATTACAACCTCTAATGCGGAAAACTGATTCGAGCTTCTCAAACCACCTAGTGACACCAACTGGTCCCTCGGTTCTGTTGAAAGAATGCGGGTTGCAACTAGTGAATGTTTTGTAAGAACATCCATTACGGCATTGTGTGCCATTTCCATTAGTGTTGCTCGAGCCACCACGATCATTACTGTTTCGAGCATTGTTGAATTCTCTCAGTAGTTCAGCTCTTTCAGCCGCGATTCCTTCGGCGACCATTCTCCTGATTTGGGCGGCGGTTGATTCCTTCAGAGGCATCTTCAACACAGAAAAACACACCAGGTTCGTGTCAAAACAACGCTATATATGAAAATATACTAGCAACGAGTGTTGAGGACTAGTAAATAATAGTACGAAAAGATTCGCTAGTAGTGAGAAGTAGTGTATGTAGTGATAGTAGTGTTAGTAGTAACACTAGTGGTAGTAGTAGTGGTACTAGTGTTATGTAGTGATAGTAGAAACACTAAGTAGTAACATTAATGGCAATAGTAGTAGTATAACATAAAACAAGTATTATGATCATACAAGTTACTAAATACAGAATATTACCGCATGCAATAAAAGATAATAGTTACCAATAGCATAATCCACCATTAATATAAGTATAATCCAAGAGTGATAAACCAAATTCCAAAGTAGTAAACCAAACAATAAACATAATGTGCTAATAGCCCGGTTTATAACACCCGGTAAGTCTTATATAATCAATTAAAGAAGGTATGGCGGATGAAAAAAAAAAGAAAAGAAGCTCATGGTCAACGACCCTTCACTTCCTCTTCTGTCGGGTACGGAAAGCAGGTCCATCATTCCTCGGCCTATTACATTCCGCCTCTAACGCAGCAACCCTGGCAGTTAAGGCTGCTATCAATCTCGCCATCTCAATGAACCTTGCTTCAGCCTCGTACGTATAAGTATTTATACCCGTGACTCTTTCCTCCATCCTCTCAAGATCATCGGGGTGTGGATATGTCCTAGCAATATCGCTCAAGGCATTAACACGATCAACAATATCCCTGTTATGGTTAGTATGAACCAAATCCAATGCATAAAGGTTCACGGGATGGTTAGGTATCCAATGCGGAGCAGGTGCTGGTGCTGGGGCTGGAGCATTCACCTCAGCCACACTGGAGTCGCTGTCACTGCTTCCTGAATCCTGTGGCATCTAACTCATAGTACAAGAACACAAACAAAATAGATTAGTCAAGTAAATAACGTTAGTCATAAAGTACTCATGTAATGACTAAGTCCCGGTCGTAGTCTAGACTCATCAAGGCGTCCTAATGACTAAATCAGACACACTAATGCAAGTCCTAGTTTCCCTACGAACCGTTAGCTCTGATACCAACTATAACACCCCGCCAAAATACCATCTGACGGCGTGTTAATTCTGGTCCCACAGTTAACAGTTACGCCCTCTATATGAGACGTTTAAAGCAATCGCATTTAATTTTATTTAAATTAATAACTTTCAAAAACAAAAGTCAGAAATCCCAAAATAGAAACACTGTTGTGATCGTAACCACAAGCCAACAGTATTTAAACAGTATAAAAGTTTTAAATGCGAAAGTAAATAATTTTCTTTAAAATCAAATGCTGACTCCACGGCCAGACATGCAGCAAACACAGCGGAAGCATACCTCTTAAGGACCTGAGAATAACAACACGCAAAAACAGGTCAACAAATAATGTTGGTGAATCTACAGGTTTAAAATAATGTAACAGTATCTGAAAAACAGTTATCAGAAAAATAGTTTAGTTTCCTTGACCACGAGATTCTATCGCTTGCATAAACCGAGCACCTGAATACTAGCATTAACCTGAGCATAGAAACTACTACACCCGACCTTACCTCGTAAAATGTTATACACTTATTCAAATGTATTTAATGTTCAAAGTAAATGCACCACTGCTTTTATAGTGGGTGAGGTTGTCAACCTTACGGATCCGTCCATCTAAATTGTGCTTACACCGATGGTATTAAAAGTATTCAAGCTAGAGGCTTTTTGAACAAACTCATTATGCATATGTGTAGTACTCATGTCAATATAAAATTAATTGAAAATGTAAATATAACAGCGTGTATTCTCATCCCTGAAAACATGTAAAAAGCTGGACTGAAGACTCACCTTTGAATAAGCTCGGAATGAAAGACAAATGACTTGTACGGTTTAGACCCGAGTAATGTAACCTAAGTATACGTATGTAGGTTGGTCAATATATGTATCTTAAATAGGTGTGGTTTCATAGTGTACGTTGTCTTATTGTAGTGACCCAAACTTTTCCATGTTTATATATATTAAATGAAATTGTTATTTAAATGATTAAGTGTTTCCAACATGTTAAGCAATCAAACTTGTTAAGACTTGATTGATTGAAATAGGTTTCATATAGACAATTGACCACCCAAGTTCACCAGTGATTCACGAACGTTAAAACTTGTAAAAACTATATGATGACATATATATGATTATATATATAGTTAACATGATATTATGATAAGTATGTATGTCATTAGGTATTTTAACAATGAGTTATATACATAAAATTGAGTTTAATGAATTAAGAAACTCGAAACGCTATATATAACGATTATCGTTATAACAACGTCTTACTAAATACATATGAATCATATTAAGATATTGATACACTATGTTTAATCATGATAAATGATAAGTAAACATGTCATTAATTGTATTAACAATGAACTACATATGTAAAAACAAGACTACTAACTTAATGATTTCGAAACGAGACATATATGTAACGATTATCGTTGTAACAACATTTAACTGTATATATATCATACTAAGATATATTAATATATCATAATATCATGATAATGTAATAATTTAACATCTCATTAGATATAATAAACATTGGGTTAACAACATTTAACGTGATCGTTAACTTAAAGGTTTCAAATCAACATTTACATGTAACGACTAACGATGACTTAACGACTCAGTTAAAATGTATATACATGTAGTGTTTTAATATGTATTCATACACTTTTGAAAGACTTCAAGACACTTATCAAAATACTTCTACTTAACAAAAATGCTTACAATTACATCCTCGTTCAGTTTCATCAACAATTCTACTCGTATGCACCCGTATTCGTACTCGTACAATACACAGTTTTTAGATGTATGTACTATTGGTATATACACTCCAATGATCAGCTCTTAGCAACTCATGTGAGTTACCTAACACATGTGAGAACCATCATTTGGCAACTAGCATGAAATATCTCATAAAATTACAAAAATATTAGTAATCATTCATGACTTATTTATATGTAAACAAAATTACACATCCTTTATATCTAATCCATATACCAAAGACCAAAAACACCTACAAACACTTTAATTCTTCAATTTTATTCATCTAATTGATCTCTCTCAAGTTCTATCTTCAAGTTCTAAGTGTTCTTCATAAATTCTATAAGTTCTAGTTTCATAAAAATCAAGAATACTTCCAAGTTTGCTAGCTTACTTCCAATCTTGTAAAGTGATCATCCAATCACAAGAAATCTTTGTTATTTACAGTAGGTTATCTTTCTAATTTAAGGTAATACTCATATTCAAACTTTGTTTCAATTTCTATAACTATAACAATCTTATTTCGAGTGGAAATCTTACTTGAATTTGTTTTCGTGTCATGATTCTGCTTCAAGAACTTTCAAGCCATCCAAGGATCCTTTGAAGCTAGATCCATTTGTCTCTTTTCCAGCAGGTTTATCCACAAAACTTGAGGTAGTAATGATATTCATAACATCATTCAATTCATACATATAAAGCTATCTTATTCGAAGGTTTAAACTTGAAATCACTAGAACATAGTTTAGTTAATTCTAAACCTGCTCGCAAACAAAAGTTAATCCTTCTAACTTGTCTTTTAAAATCAACTAAACACATGTTATATATCTATATGATATGCTAACTTAATGATTTAAAACCTGAAAACACGAAAAACACCGTAAAATCAGACATACGCAGTCGTAGTAACACCGCGGGCTGTTTTGGGTTTGATAATTAAAAACTATGATAAACTTTGATTTAAAAGTTGTTCTTATGGGAAAATTATTTTTCTTATGAACATGAAACTATATCCAAAAATCATGGTTAAACTCAAAGTGGAAGTATGTTTTTCAAAATGGTCATCAAGACGTCGTTCTTTCGACTGAAATGACTACCTCTTACAAAAATGACTTGTAACTTATATTTCTGACTATAAACCTATAATTTTTCTGTTTAGATTCATAAAATAGAGTTCAATATGAAACCATAGCAATTTGATTCACTCAAAACGGATTTAAAACGAAGAAGTTATGTGATATATTAACCTCTTAATGTGTTTGATATTGTGTGATAGATGTCTACCACTAGTACAAATCCCATTGATTCACCTAATAATAATGAAGAGTCGAATATATTTTGGGAAGATTCACAAATTCCCAAAGAGGAACCGGAAGAAGAGGAACCGGAAGACGAGGAACCGGAAGAGGAGGAACTGGAAGAAGAAAAGGTTTCGGAGGAAGAAATATTGATACTATAACACCCCTCCAAAATACCATCTGACGGCGTGTTAATTCTGGTCCCACAGTTAACAGTTACACCCTCTATATGAGACGTTTAAAGCAATCACATTTAATTTTATTTAAATTAATAACTTTCAAAAACAAAAGTCAGAAATCCCAAAATAGAAACACTGTTGTGATTGTAACCACAAGCCAACAGTATTTAAACAGTATAAAAGTTTTAAATGCGAAGGTAAATAATTTTCTTTAAAATCAAATGCTGACTCCACTGCCAGACATGCAGCAAACACAGCGGAAGCATACCTCTTAAGGACCTGAGAATAACAACACGCAAAAACAGGTCAATAAATAATGTTGGTGAATCTACAGGTTTAAAATAATGTAACAGTATCTGAAAAACAGTTATCAGAAAAATAGTTTAGTTTTCTTGACCACGAGATTCTATCGCTTGCATAAACCGAGCACCTGAATACTAGCATTAACCCGAGTATAGAAACTACTACACCCGACCTTACCTCGTAAAATGTTATACACTTGTTCAAATATATTTAATGTTCAAAGTAAATGCACTACTGCTTTTATAGTGGGTGAGGTTGTCAACCTAACGGATCCGTTCATCTAAATTGTGCTTACACCGATGGTATTAAAAGTATTCAAGCTAGAGGATTTTTGAACAAACTCATTATGCATATGTGTAGTACTCATGTCAATATAAAAGTAATTGAAACTGTAAATATAACAGCGTGTATTCTCATCCCTGAAAATATGTAAAAAGCGGGACTGAAGACTCACCTTTGAATAAGCTCGGAATGAAAGACAAATGACTTGTACGGTTTAGACCCGAGTAATGTAACCTAAGTATACGTATGTAGGTTGGTCAATATATGTATCTTAAATAGGTGTGGTTTCATAGTTACGTTGTCTTATTGCTCGACTTGACTCGACGCAATTTAAAGTAAAAGTCAACTATATCAAGCAAGTTAAACAAAGTCAACCGAAGTCAAACTGAAAGTCAAACTTGGTCAATGTGGTCAACTAAAGTCAACATCAGTAGGTTCATGTCAAATATTGGTCAATAAGTCAAACCTAAGTCAAATAATACGTTTTAGGTCATGAATAATCATTTCCACAATTTTAGTTTATCGTCATGCACAAAGTTTATGAACACGTAGCATATGTAACGACCCCGACAAATCGTCAAGTGACGGCGTCGACTACGTAGGTCCCATTACCTGGTCATAAGTCTTTAAAACAGACGTTTGACCCAAAATATGTCGCATCCATTCAAGTGTAAAGATTGTTTCAAAGTTTACAAAGATAATTGACCACAAGTTAAGTTACAACGTTATAAGTACAAACGAAAACTATGCGACACAGTTTAAATAAGTTCAAAAGATGCTCCAAAATGCATGTATACTCGACATCCAAGCAAGTATCAAAAGAGTGCGGAAGCATGTATCACTAAGCATTCAAAACCTGAGAAAACATAGAAGAATCTGTCAACGAAAACGTTGGTGAAATCATAGGTTTAGTAAGTATTAAACGTTGTTTTTGAACCACAAGATTTTGTATTTCCATAACGTAGATTATCCAAATCATTTGCATTCCAAAAGTGTTGTTATACGCGAGCACTCAATTATCAAAACTTAACCAACGTTACCCCATCACACAGTGCTAGAACCCACACTAAAACACAAAAATATATTTCATCCGCATAACGGTAGCGAACCGTCCGAATGAGGGTTTGTTAAACCCGTATGGCCACACAATATAAGTTCTCGCTTACACCCTGCAAGTGTAACTAATGATAATCGAATTGAGGCATTTTTGTTCTAACTCGCACGTGGAATGTTTGTTTTCACACTTGTGTTCAAAACATAAAAGTAAGTAGTACAAGATGTAACAAAGTATATGTTTTCTCAGCCCACGATTTAAAAGTATAAAAGTTGTTGAAAAGGTGGGACTATGATCTCACTTTGAGCGCGAGAGTTAATAAAGTACTTCAACAAGTAAACGCGTGCAAAGACAAAGCTAGTCTTGACCTAAACATATAGGTTATATCAATATCGGTAAGCACAAACGGTCAAAGATGTTCAATTAGTCCTATGGCTCGTTACGACTCGATTATATTAACATGTGAATCAACTAGTCAAGTTTCATGCAAGTTACAAGTAAATAATCATGTTAGAAAGGTTGCATAAGTATTTGGTTGAGTTTGACAAAAAGTCAAACTTGGTCGGGTCAAAGTCAACGGAAAAGTCAACGGGGTCGGGTTGGGTATCCGACAATTTTTCTAAGTTATATAATCATATATGAGCATGTTGGCCAAGTTTCATGTTAATCGGAGGTCCGTAGCATAGCAAACATTTTACGTCAAAAGATCAAAGCAAACAGCCCATTTTAGTGTATCAGGACGGTGTCCCAAAAATCAGGACGGTGTCCTGATATGAAGAGTGGGACGGCGTCCCAAATATCAAGACGGCGTCCCAATATGAAGAGTGGGACGGCGTCCCAAATATCAAGACGGCGTCCCAATATGAAGAGTGGGACGGCGTCCCAAATATCAGGACGGCGTCCCAATTGCCTTTCAGGCCCTGTTTGCTGAATTTCTCAAGTGCACGACCCAAACTTCAAACAATCACAATTTATGATCCGCAAACAATTAGAACATGTATTTTATATCATCGGAAAGCTATTTCGACAAGGAATACAACTAACCACATATCATAAATCAAAATCATCATTTAAGACAACAAAAACCTCGTCGAAAGTTCGTTAAACGTTCCAAATCAAGGTTTCAAGTTCATCAATTGCAATTTAAGTTTCGGGAATCCAATTTATACATATGATATGCCGTTTTGAAGGTAATGAAACATGTAATACAACTAAATACTTACTAACAACATTTCATGGCATTCAAATCATCAAAAGTTCATTTAAAGTCTATCAAACTCTAACGAAAATTCACAAAAATCAATAGTCATGAGTTTGATGTTTCCTTAATCAACCTATACATCAAAACGAAGCTAAAGATACTAGTAACACTTTTAAAACATGCACTTTAACAATCTAACAACATTTGATCATCCAAAATCAAGGATTTAGCAAGAAATTTTCATATTGAACTAGTTACACCAAAAACAACGAATCGGGCATACAAATTACATACACGACATCACAATGAGCCATAGACACTAATTAACAACTTTATAAGTCAAGAACACGAATTTAAAGAAATCTAGTGTTTTAGAAATGTTACCCAAAATCAAAGTAGTTAGCATCAAATCGAAGAGGATGATGAGAGGATCAAGAATATGTAGTTTGTTTTGATGTTTACTTCCTTGGTGAGATTTGGATGATGATTTTATGTTTGAGAAATGAGAGAGTTTGAAAGTATCAAAAATGGAAAAGGGAGGATGAATGAAAGGGATGAAGGAGGTTGACTCTTTGACCTAGTCAAAAGTTTGATACTTTGGCAAGTTTGGTCCCTCAACTTTGAATCGGGTGCGGAAAATAACCGAACGAATTATTTTAAGTTACACGGGAGTACGGGAGATATTAAAATCCGATAACGAAAATATTTAAAATGTTACATAACAAAGGATACGAATCTAGATACGAAGGGTATTATTTAAAAAGAAAAAGACGGGCATTAAAATAATTTAACGGAAAAATGCGGGATGTTACATTATCCACACCTCAAAAGAAATTTCGTCCCGAAATTTAGTTGGAAGTAGTAGTAGATATCTCTTACTCGAGACTTTACGTTGTCAATGTTATGAATAAGTGAAGGCACGTCCTTGAGTGTCCTCATGAATTTGGATAGTTAGGGTATTTCGTTGTATTAAGGTTCGGTTTTTACGATCCCTGGTTTCAACTGGTTTTCCTATGAAGAGAAGTTTGTCATCGATAGTTGATGTATCTAGCAGGATTGCACGTTCCTGTTCCGCAGGACACGTTTCTAAGTTTGTTACATGGTACACAGGGTAAGCGGAAACTTAATTGAGTCAGAAGTTCCAAACGGTAGGAAGCGGTTCCAATACGCCCCAAGGTTTCAAAAGGGTTAACGTGTCGCGAGTTTAACTTTCCCTGATTCCCGAAACGGATTACACCTTTCCAAGGTGCGGGTTCTCAATATTACACTGTTACAGGGATTTTGTGAGGTTTTCATCTAAGTTTGGTATAACTCTTTTGGTGACTATGGGTTGTCTCGAGCCCTTCTCGGACTTGAATGATCTCAATTGTTGTTTCTTGATTGAGTTCAGATTCTGTGTTTTGTTTGCCACATGCGTTGGTTAAATGAACAGGGGTACGACATTAGCGGTCATATAGGGTTTCGGAAAGTGCGGGTGAACACACGAGTGGTAACTACTGTTGTACGAGTGATCTACTAAAGGTGACAATACGAGTTTGTGACATGTCTTTCCAAGACGTAAATCGTTCGTTTGCTCGGTTCATCGGTTTGTGGGTGGTACGTGGTACTCATGTCTAAGCGGGTCTCCAGGGTTTCTTGTAAAACTAGAAGTGAAACGAGTATTTCGATACGGGATAATTGACAAGGATACACCGTGTTGGAATAGAATCTCTTAAGATATGTTTGAACAAGTTAGTTAGGGTTCAAAAAAAAAAAAAAATGTTCGTTAGGACTATTCATCCTCGTGGCGAATACTAATGTAATGTGAGGAGTTTCTCTATCCATGGAGAAATGTTACAAGGAGTTTCCTTAAATGGAAATGCGAGCGATAAAGATAGGAGTGAAATGAGGACTGAGAATAGGATGAGCTTACATCTCGAGGTTGCCATAACGTGCCTCTAGTTGTCGAAAATTGAAGTCTGGAAGAGAAACAAGATAGTACACGTAATTGTATAGTTCGGGGTTGAATAATAGTTGGCCGATTATCAGAAACACAAGGACGTTAAGTCAAAGAAGAGTGAAGTATCGTTGGATTGTGTGTTATCTTAAATTCCAGTAATATCAGACAGTAACGGTGAAATAACAGAGGTATGTGTGTGGTACGTGATGACGAGAAAGTTGATCGGATCTACAGTTTAGTATTCGAATTCTTCGTGCAAAATAACGAATTTTAGTTACGTTAATTTTGAGTCGAGAGAGTATGCCTTTCGGCGTTCATGTAGAAATATTTCCATGTTTGAGTTCCATCTATTGCTATACGATTTTAACTAGAAATGTTGGTGTGAAGAATCACGCTCAAGGTTCGAACACGGAGAGGTTTAAAGTTTTCCCTTAGTGAGTTAACGAGTTTAAAAGTCGGGTAACACGAGAAAAGTCAGAAATGAATCTTCGGTGATAACAGGCGAGATCTAAGATTTTACGAATACAAGTCTGAGTTGAGAGAGTTTCATGATTACGTGTGGCTTGATTTCGAGATTGATTGTAATGCCTTGACCATTAACATCATGGTCTAGAAAATTTGACTTCGTTTAACAGAAATTCTCACTCGGAGAATTTGGTATAGAGTTGCTCTTTTCTCAAAGTTCGAGCGTAAGATGATGATGTTGTTCGTTTGCCTTCTTTACTTGAATAAGTTAAGATGTCATCTATAAATATGATAACAGATTTGTCTAGATAAGTTGCATACGTGGTTTAGGAGGTTCATGAATACGGACGGAGTCCTAAACAAATCAAACGGTACTAAGAGGGATTTACAACTAACGTTGCGAGCTCGGAAAATGGCTTAGGAGACATCGCCTCCCTTAACCCCCAATTGATGATAACCAGAACGGAGGTCGATTTGGAATACACGGGATCCACGCAAATAATCATGAGGTAATGGATACGAGGAAGAGAGTATTGGTTTCCAACCGAAAGTTACTTAGTTCACAATAATCTATACATAAATGTAGGGCAACAATTTCTCCTTAATGAATAGGTTTTGAGTTCCTTAGTTCTATAGGTGTCGAGTCCAATTTCTTAACGCATATCCTCCGATAAAATTTATAGGCACACAATATTTTCCGTCGGTCACTTAAATCGTCTAAGTAGTATCTGGGGGAAAGAGGTGGAATATAAAGAGCACGAGTCAAATCCTTGGTTATAAAACGTCTAACGTTACTCGAATCGAATAAGTATGAAATATACGGTTTGTTGTGAAGAAACGTACCCGTGACTAGTCCATCATCGCCTCGGGCATCCTAGGTGTCGATGTTGTAAGTTCAACGGCGCGCTTTGGTTTTTGCTTTATTCTTTGGGCATTCATTCCTAAAATGACCCGATTGGCCACATTTGTAGCAAATACTCGGCTTTGGTGCGTCGGGCCCCTTTTGAGTGACGGGGGCGGTACTTCCACAATACTTGGCAATATGACCACTACCTTGGCACCGATGGCAAATTAGCTTGCCACATTCACCAAAATGATGCTTGTGGCATTTGTTGCAAAAAGGTCGTGTCCCGGCATAACTTTTCTTGCCGACGGGGGTGAGAGGTTCCTTGGCAAAGTTGTTGTTGTAGTTGCTCGATTGGGGGGCTTCCCATTTTCTTTTGTTGTCACCCGACTCATCCTCGGCTTTAGGTGCCGGCACTTCAATCTCGTCTACCGTTTCGATCAATTGACGGGCCATATTCAGGGCCTCTTGGTGATTACTGGGTTTGGATGACATTACTCCTTGTTTGATGCTCTTGGGAAGACCATCCATGTAAAGTTCAACCCTTAGAGGTTCGGGGGTCACGAGGTTTGGGCACATCAAGGATAGCTCAGAAAATCGTTGATTATATGCCTTTAGGTCATTCCCGACCGCTTTTAAAGTTCTTAGTTCGTGTTCGAGCTTACGGGTCTCTTCGCGCGGGAAGTATTCGGTGATCATCTTTTTCTTTAAGTCGGCCCATGAGAGAGTGTGAGCTTCATCGATACCCACCGACAGCACATACGTATTCCACCATGTGAGGGCGATACCGGCGAAAGTGTGGGTGGAATATTTGACTTTGTCTTGGTCCCGACAACCGCTTATGCTAAAAACGGCTTCTGTTTGCTCAAACCATCGGGTGAGCACAACCGGTCCTCCGGTCCCATCGAAGGTGTGAGGTTTGCACCCCATGAAAGTTTTGTAGGAGCAACCCTCGTTTGAATTACCGGCTCCATGGTTGTTGTGGTTGTGGTTGTTATTGATGTCGGAGGAGATACTAGCCATAGCCGCACCTATGGCGGTGGCTATCATGCGTTGAAAAGCTTGTTCGGAAGTTTCATTACGTGGCCCGCGACGGGGAGGCATTGTTCCTTCAAGACACAAGAATATCGTTGATTAGTATTCTCAATAATACTAATCATGATAGGGAATGATGATGTAGAGAAAATTTTCCTTGACTCGCCTTAAATTCTTTATGTCATAATGTCGGAATGTCCATATGAATCACCGTAATATAATCCCGGAAATTATATTACCCTGATTCTCATGTGCATTTAACATTACCTCATAAAGTCAAGGTGGCGCGTCAACAAAATTTATCAACGTAAGATCAAGATCGAATACGAGTTAGATATGATAGAAGAGTTCGAGTATAGATGCACAAATAGTCAAGTAATTCCTACTTCAGTCTATATGCCGGTTGTAGTCTAGATTCACCTATGTACCCTATGACTCGGGGTGGACACAAATGAACTCTAAATCCCTACAACCAAGGCTCTGATACCACTTGTAACGACCCCGACAAATCGTCAAGTGACGGCGTCGACTACGTAGGTCCCATTACCTGGTCATAAGTCTTTAAAACAGACGTTTGACCCAAAATATGTCGCATCCATTCAAGTGTAAAGATTGTTTCAAAGTTTACAAAGATAATTGACCACAAGTTAAGTTACAACGTTATAAGTACAAACGAAAACTATGCGACACAGTTTAAATAAGTTCAAAAGATGCTCCAAAATGCATGTATACTCGACATCCAAGCAAGTATCAAAAGAGTGCGGAAGCATGTATCACTAAGCATTCAAAACCTGAGAAAACATAGAAGAATCTGTCAACGAAAACGTTGGTGAAATCATAGGTTTAGTAAGTATTAAACGTTGTTTTTGAACCACAAGATTTTGTATTTCCATAACGTAGATTATCCAAATCATTTGCATTCCAAAAGTGTTGTTATACGCGAGCACTCAATTATCAAAACTTAACCAACGTTACCCCATCACACAGTGCTAGAACCCACACTAAAACACAAAAATATATTTCATCCGCATAACGGTAGCGAACCGTCCGAATGAGGGTTTGTTAAACCCGTATGGCCACACAATATAAGTTCTCGCTTACACCCTGCAAGTGTAACTAATGATAATCGAATTGAGGCATTTTTGTTCTAACTCGCACGTGGAATGTTTGTTTTCACACTTGTGTTCAAAACATAAAAGTAAGTAGTACAAGATGTAACAAAGTATATGTTTTCTCAGCCCACGATTTAAAAGTATAAAAGTTGTTGAAAAGGTGGGACTATGATCTCACTTTGAGCGCGAGAGTTAATAAAGTACTTCAACAAGTAAACGCGTGCAAAGACAAAGCTAGTCTTGACCTAAACATATAGGTTATATCAATATCGGTAAGCACAAACGGTCAAAGATGTTCAATTAGTCCTATGGCTCGTTACGACTCGATTATATTAACATGTGAATCAACTAGTCAAGTTTCATGCAAGTTACAAGTAAATAATCATGTTAGAAAGGTTGCATAAGTATTTGGTTGAGTTTGACAAAAAGTCAAACTTGGTCGGGTCAAAGTCAACGGAAAAGTCAACGGGGTCGGGTTGGGTATCCGACAATTTTTCTAAGTTATATAATCATATATGAGCATGTTGGCCAAGTTTCATGTTAATCGGAGGTCCGTAGCATAGCAAACATTTTACGTCAAAAGATCAAAGCAAACAGCCCATTTTAGTGTATCAGGACGGTGTCCCAAAAATCAGGACGGTGTCCTGATATGAAGAGTGGGACGGCGTCCCAAATATCAAGACGGCGTCCCAATATGAAGAGTGGGACGGCGTCCCAAATATCAAGACGGCGTCCCAATATGAAGAGTGGGACGGCGTCCCAAATATCAGGACGGCGTCCCAATTGCCTTTCAGGCCCTGTTTGCTGAATTTCTCAAGTGCACGACCCAAACTTCAAACAATCACAATTTATGATCCGCAAACAATTAGAACATGTATTTTATATCATCGGAAAGCTATTTCGACAAGGAATACAACTAACCACATATCATAAATCAAAATCATCATTTAAGACAACAAAAACCTCGTCGAAAGTTCGTTAAACGTTCCAAATCAAGGTTTCAAGTTCATCAATTGCAATTTAAGTTTCGGGAATCCAATTTATACATATGATATGCCGTTTTGAAGGTAATGAAACATGTAATACAACTAAATACTTACTAACAACATTTCATGGCATTCAAATCATCAAAAGTTCATTTAAAGTCTATCAAACTCTAACGAAAATTCACAAAAATCAATAGTCATGAGTTTGATGTTTCCTTAATCAACCTATACATCAAAACGAAGCTAAAGATACTAGTAACACTTTTAAAACATGCACTTTAACAATCTAACAACATTTGATCATCCAAAATCAAGGATTTAGCAAGAAATTTTCATATTGAACTAGTTACACCAAAAACAACGAATCGGGCATACAAATTACATACACGACATCACAATGAGCCATAGACACTAATTAACAACTTTATAAGTCAAGAACACGAATTTAAAGAAATCTAGTGTTTTAGAAATGTTACCCAAAATCAAAGTAGTTAGCATCAAATCGAAGAGGATGATGAGAGGATCAAGAATATGTAGTTTGTTTTGATGTTTACTTCCTTGGTGAGATTTGGATGATGATTTTATGTTTGAGAAATGAGAGAGTTTGAAAGTATCAAAAATGGAAAAGGGAGGATGAATGAAAGGGATGAAGGAGGTTGACTCTTTGACCTAGTCAAAAGTTTGATACTTTGGCAAGTTTGGTCCCTCAACTTTGAATCGGGTGCGGAAAATAACCGAACGAATTATTTTAAGTTACACGGGAGTACGGGAGATATTAAAATCCGATAACGAAAATATTTAAAATGTTACATAACAAAGGATACGAATCTAGATACGAAGGGTATTATTTAAAAAGAAAAAGACGGGCATTAAAATAATTTAACGGAAAAATGCGGGATGTTACAGCATACTTAACATATTATATCATAGTACAAAATTCAAGTAAATATGAAAAACCCCAGATAATAATTAGACTTAAAATAGATTCCAAAAAGTCCGGCCAGGGACTCATACGACAATTAAAAGTCAGGAATCAGAAGGGATACATTTGGGGTTTGCCAGGTCAGTTTCTGACCGCGCACTGATTTCATTTTGGCTATAATCGGAGTTAGGAACATGCAATTGATACAAGACCAGTGACCATAGTTCAAGGACAAATCAAAGTAACACATATCATAAATCTAGAAACTTTTATTTAGCTAATTTGTACAGTTTATTCGTGCAAGTTGATCATTCAGTTTCTAGCTTAAACCAGAATTCACATAAAGTATGGCTCTATTGTGCCCAATGCATAAGGTTTTAGAGATTAACATAAACTAACAATAAGCTACATATCATGTTAAGTTTCATTTTCCAAAAGAATACATGCTCAATCAATATAAAAAATTCACAAAGTACAAAACCGTGTTCAATTTACAAATTCGATTCCCATTTCGTTAGTCACATTCGCATACGATTATCCGAAGATCTAGATACAATTAGCCTATGATATCTACATGAAAGATGAAGTACTTTTTTTCTACCTTTAAAATATGCAAAGATTCAATCAAAGAAGTTAACACATTTTATCATAAAAGGTTATTTTCATGCAAGTGCTGTATAAAACTACATTTACACTAATTCTAGCATATCTCGGGCTATACATAAGCAAACGACATGAAATCCTAGTCTAACTTGAGTGTTTTTAAATTATCTTTCCAGTGGTATAATTCTCACATGCCAATTCGTTTTATATCAATACCAGATTTCTGATCAAGCAACAAAAACACAACGATAATTCAAATCGACATAACTTAATCATACGGAAACGAAATCAAGCGAATCCAAAGCCTAAACTCAATAGTTTTTCTCAAGGATTCTGATTATAAGATAATAATTAACATTTGAAAAACTTAATTTTTCTGATCAAACAAATACAAATTCGTTTTTAAACCCTAGCGCATCAAACAATCAAAATAACGATTACAATTAACACGTACGCGTATAGACTTGAGCAATTGACAACATAACTATGAAACTCACATGAAAATCAGATTTTTAAGAATTAGGATTCATGCAATTATACCTTTGATCGCTAAATTAAATACACCAACGCGTAGAGGAGATCGGGAATTACAACTTTCGTGTTCAAGGTTTAATCTAAAAATCAAAAATTGATGGTATGGTGGTGATGATATGGTCGACGATGGGAGGGAGTAGGAGGGAAGAAAACTGCGTTTTATTTTTATTAAAGCTAATTAGGTTTAACACAAACCTTAAATACTAGCCCTAATTATCCTAAATTGCACATAAGCCCTTCCACTAGCCAAAAATTAACAAAATAAGGGGCGAGGGGGTGGGGTTCGGCTGAATGGGGCCCACTATGGGTTCCCGGGCTCTCGTTTTGTAATTCCGTGTATTCGTGGTCCGTTTTAAGTGTCGTTTAGTCGTACCGAAGGCCCGGAACGCTAATCCAATCGTTAAACGCAACCAATCGCTTAATTTATTAAAAACCCAATAAATTAAATATTTTAAAAAGTTAATAATTAATTAAATTAATTATTAAAATAAACCCGAGCGTTTCGTTGCTCAAAAAGCTATTATCAAAATCGTATCGTTTTTATCGTATTTCATTATCCGAAATATTTATTTGAATTAATATCAACCCATATCAATTATTGAAACCCTCCAAAGGTCAAGTACGCATTTAATACACGTAAACACATAAAAGTTAAATAATCGCCGTTAAATAAACTAACGGAAGGTTAACGAAAGTAACGGAAAAATCAGGGTTGTTACATTACCCACCTGTTATTGAAAATTTCGTCCCGAAATTTTAGTGATCGTCAGCTGAAGTGGTTTCCTCGGGAAACAATTGCGGATACTTCAGCCTCATCTGGTCTTCATGCTCCCACGTGAACTCTGGTCCTCTTCTCGCGTTCTACCGAACTTTAACGATAGGAATTCTGCTTTGCTTCAACTGTTTGACCTCACGGCCCAAGATTTCAACAGGATCATCGATGAAATGAAGTTTGTCGTCGATACGTAGTTCCTCTAAAGGAATAATCAAATTATCATCGGCCAGGCACTTCTTTAGATTGGATACATGGAAAACATCATGAATACCCCTGGTAGTTCCAATCTGTAAGCTACTGGTCCAACTCTTTCAGTTATCTCAAACGGTCCAACATAGCGAGGACTCAGTTTACCTCGTTTGCCAAATCGTACAACACCCTTCCAAGGTGATACTTTAAGCATTACTTTGTCTCCAACTTGGAATTCTATGTCCTTTCATCTAACATTGACATAACTCTTTTGTCAACTTCGAGCCGTTCTCAGTCGTTCTTGAATCTGTAGAACTTTCTCAGTTGTCTCCTGAATAATCTCAGGACCCGTCAACTGACTATCTCTCAACTCGCTCCAACAAACGGGAGATCTACACTTCCTTCCATACAATGCTTCAAATGGTGCAGCTTTAATGCTCACATGGTAACTGTTATTGTATGAGAACTCAGCTAGTGGTAAATACTTATCCCATCCGTTTCCGAAATCAATGACACACGCTCTCAACATGTCCTCAAAAGTCTGAATAGTTCGTTCGCTCTGGCCATCCGTCTGGGGTGATATGCTGTACTCATATCTAAACGAGTCCCCATTGCTTTCTGCAATGATTGCCAAAACCTGGAAGTAAATCTGCTGTCGCGGTCGGATATAATAGATATAGGCACTCCATGCCTAGAGACGACTTCCTTAATGTAGATTTGAGCCAACTTCTCCATTTTATCAGTTTCCCTTATCGGTAAGAAGTGTGCGAACTTAGTGAGACGATCCACGATAACCCAAATAGTATCGTGACCTCCCGCCGTTCTCGGCAGTTTCGTAATGAAGTCCATGGAAATTCCTTCCCACTTCCACTGGGGAATCTCTGGTTGAATTAATAATCCTGATGGCTTCTGATGCTCAGCCTTGACTTTAGCGTAAGTCAAGCACTTCCTGACATAAGTAGCAATGTTAGCTTTCAAATTCGGCCACCAATAAAATGCCTTCAAATCTTGGTACATCTTATCTGATCCCGGATGAATTGAGTATCTCGACTTGTGTGCTTCCTCCAACACTAGTTCTCTCAATCCACCAAATTTTGGTACCCAAATTCGGTTAGCAAAGTACCGTGTTCCATCCTCCTTGATGTCAAACTTCTTATCTATCCCTTTGAGAAATTCAACATCAACATTCTCCTGTTTCATGGCTTCTTGTTGTGCTTCGCGGATTTGTGACGTGAGATTCGTACGGACTACTATGTTGAGTGCTTTAACCCTAAGAGGTTTCTCTCGCTCCTTTCTGCTTAAGGCATCTGCCACAACATTCGCCTTGCCCGGATGGTATTGAAGTTCGCAGTTATAATCATTAAGTAGTTCCATCCAACGTCGTTGTCTCATGTTGAGCTGCTTCTGATCGAATATGTTCTGTAAACTCTTATGGTCAGTGAAGATAGTGAACTTGGTTCCAAACAGGTAGTGTCTCCACATTTTGAGTGCAAAGACAACAGCTCCTAACTCAAGGTCATGCGTAGTGTAGTTCTGCTCGTGAATCTTTAACTGACGCGATCTATAAGCGATAACTTTGTTTCATTGCATAAGCACGCAACCCATCCCTTGACGTGAGGGATCACAATAAACAACAAAATCTTTACTTCCCTCGGGTAGAGATAATACTGGTGCAGTCGTTAACTTCTCTTTCAACAACTGAAATACAGTCTCTTGCAGTTCTGACCAGTCAAACTTCTTGCCCTTATGAGTCAATGCGGTTAATGGTCGGGCGATCTTAGAGAATCCTTCAATGAATCTCCGGTAGTAACCAGCTAGACCCAAAAATTGCCTAATCTGCGTTGGCGTCTTTGGAGTTTTCCAATTCTTAACCGACTCAATCTTTGCTGGATCGACCTGTATTCCCTTGGCCCCTATAACATGACCAAGAAATTGTACTTCTGGTAACCAAAAGTCACACTTGGAGAACTTTGCATACAACTGCTCTTCTCTAAGCATAGTCAATATCGAACGTAGATGATGTTCGTGCTCTTCTCTGTTCTTGGAGTACACCAATATATCATCAATGAAAACAATGACAAATTTATCTAGGTATGGCTTACACACACGGTTCATGAGGTCCATGAACACTGCTGGTGCGTTCGTCAAACCAAATGACATCACTGTAAACTCATAATTCCCAGAACGTGTTCTAAACGCTGTCTTTGGGACATCAGCTTCTTTGACTCTCAATTGATGATACCTGGATCTCAAATCAATCTTTGAATAACAGCTAGATCCCTGCAGCTGATCAAATAAGTCATTAATCCTCGGTAGCGGATAACGATTCTTGATTGTCAACTTGTTCAATTCTCTGTAGTCGATACACAACCACATCGACCCATCCTTCTTCTTAACAAATAGGACTGGAGCTCCCCAAGGTGAAGAACTCGGTCGAATAAATCCCTTGTCTAACAACTCTTGCAATTGACTAGACAACTCTTGAAGTTCTGGGGGGTGCAAGTCTGTACAGTGCGCGAGCCACCGGTGCCGCTCCTGGCATTAAGTCTATCTGAAACTCAATTTATCGATGCGGTAGGAGACCAGGTAATTCCTCCGGAAAAACTTCAAGAAATTCCTTAACTATAGGAACATCTCCGGGTCTCCTTTCTTCTGGTACAATTTGGCTTACATGAGCCAAGAACGCGATACATCCCTTTCTCATATACTTCTGGACTTTCAAGCAGTTAATGAGATGTAATTGTGAGCCATTCTTTTCACCATAAATCATCATAGGTTCACCATCAGCAATAGGAATACGAATAGCCTTTAGGTCACAGACCACCTCGGCTTTGTTATCAGCTAACCAGTCCATTCCAACCACAAGGTCAAAACTTCCCAGTTTAATAGGTACCACATCAATGCTAAAAGGGTTACTTTCTAAAGTCAAAGTACAATCACGATAAATCTTATCAGCCCTCATCAAGTTACCATTCCCTAGTTCTATGGAATACACGTTATCTAGGGGAGAAACAGGTTTCTTAACATTGTGACAAATATCCTTCGATATAAAACTTCTATCAGCGCCAGTATCAAACAAAACATAAACAAGTTGATCATCAAGTGAAAACGTACCCGTGACTAGCTTTGGATCATCACGAGCTTCCGCAGAATTGATGTTGAACGCCCTTCCTCGAGCATTCCCATTGTTGTTCTTAGGACAGTCTTTCTTGAAATGACCCGGCTGTCCACAACCATAACAGTTCTTACCACCATTAGCATTGTTCGCGTTGCTTGCAGTGTTGTTGTTGGTGGTGTTGCCGTTGAGATTAACCTTGCAATCTTTTAACAAATGACCAAACTTCTTACAACGGTCGTAATTTAGAACAGAACAATTTCCAGTATGATGCTTGCCACACTTCTGACATTGTGGCTTTTTGCCCTTATACTCGGAGTTAGTTCCTATGGTTCCAGTGTCGTTACGGTACGAATCTTGCTTTTTGAATGGCTGTTGATTGAAATTCTTGTCCTGACCACCGTTCCACTTCCTTTTACCATCGCTTGACTTATTCTCATTCACTGTAGTGCCCTTCCCTCTCTGGGCAATCTGATGCAACAGCAAACTAGCCATGTCAATAGCTTCCTGCACATTTGCGGGTTTTGAAGTAGTAACCCCGCCTTGAATGTTCTCACTCAGACCTTCAATGTACAGTTCTACCTTACGCCTTTCCAGAGTAACCATTTCAGGACACATTAACGCCAACTCAAAGGACCTCTTGTTATAGGCGGTGAGATCGTTGCCTACTAACTTCAGCTCTCGGTACTCGCGTTCCATTTTCTTAACCTCGTTCCTCGAACAATACTCCTCGATCATTCTTTGCTTCAGAGTGTCCCAAGGTAAGGCATAAGCCAGATCACGACCCAGGGATTGAGCATAGTTATTCCTCCAGGTGAGCGCACTGTCTGCCAGTGTGCCCATTGTAAAGCCTACCCTGTCGTTATCATTACAACCTCTAATGCGGAAAACTGATTCGAGCTTCTCAAACCACCTAGTGACACCAACTGGTCCCTCGGTTCTGTTGAAAGAATGCGGGTTGCAACTAGTGAATGTTTTGTAAGAACATCCATTACGGCATTGTGTGCCATTTCCATTAGTGTTGCTCGAGCCACCACGATCATTACTGTTTCGAGCATTGTTGAATTCTCTCAGTAGTTCAGCTCTTTCAGCCGCGATTCCTTCGGCGACCATTCTCCTGATTTGGGCGGCGGTTGATTCCTTCAGAGGCATCTTCAACACAGAAAAACACACCAGGTTCGTGTCAAAACAACGCTATATATGAAAATATACTAGCAACGAGTGTTGAAGACTAGTAAATAATAGTACGAAAAGATTCGCTAGTAGTGAGAAGTAGTGTATGTAGTGATAGTAGTGTTAGTAGTAACACTAGTGGTAGTAGTAGTGGTACTAGTGTTATGTAGTGATAGTAGTAACACTAAGTAGTAACATTAATGGCAATAGTAGTAGTATAACATAAAACAAGTATTATGATCATACAAGTTACTAAATACAGAATATTACCGCATGCAATAAAAGATAATAGTTACCAATAGCATAATCCACCATTAATATAAGTATAATCCAAGAGTGATAAACCAAATTCCAAAGTAGTAAACCAAACAATAAACATAATGTGCTAATAGCCCGGTTTATAACACCCGGTAAGTCTTATATAATCAATTAAAGAAGGTATGGCGGATGAAAAAAAAAAAGAAAAGAAGCTCATGGTCAACGACCCTTCACTTCCTCTTCTGTCGGGTACGGAAAGCAGGTCCATCATTCCTCGGCCTATTACATTCCGCCTCTAACGCAGCAACCCTGGCAGTTAAGGCTGCTATCAATCTCGCCATCTCAATGAACCTTGCTTCAGCCTCGTACGTATAAGTATTTATACCCGTGACTCTTTCCTCCATCCTCTCAAGATCATCGGGGTGTGGATATGTCCTAGCAATATCGCTCAAGGCGTTAACACGATCAACAATATCCCTGTTATGGTTAGTATGAACCAAATCCAATGCATAAAGGTTCACGGGATGGTTAGGTATCCAATGCGGAGCAGGTGCTGGTGCTGGGGCTGGAGCATTCACCTCAGCCACACTGGAGTCGCTGTCACTGCTTCCTGAATCCTGTGGCATCTAACTCATAGTACAAGAACACAAACAAAATAGATTAGTCAAGTAAATAACGTTAGTCATAAAGTACTCATGTAATGACTAAGTCCCGGTCGTAGTCTAGACTCATCAAGGCGTCCTAATGACTAAATCAGACACACTAATGCAAGTCCTAGTTTCCCTACGAACCGTTAGCTCTGATACCAACTATAACACCCCGCCAAAATACCATCTGACGGCGTGTTAATTCTGGTCCCACAGTTAACAGTTACGCCCTCTATATGAGACGTTTAAAGCAATCGCATTTAATTTTATTTAAATTAATAACTTTCAAAAACAAAAGTCAGAAATCCCAAAATAGAAACACTGTTGTGATCGTAACCACAAGCCAACAGTATTTAAACAGTATAAAAGTTTTAAATGCGAAAGTAAATAATTTTCTTTAAAATCAAATGCTGACTCCACGGCCAGACATGCAGCAAACACAGCGGAAGCATACCTCTTAAGGACCTGAGAATAACAACACGCAAAAACAGGTCAACAAATAATGTTGGTGAATCTACAGGTTTAAAATAATGTAACAGTATCTGAAAAACAGTTATCAGAAAAATAGTTTAGTTTCCTTGACCACGAGATTCTATCGCTTGCATAAACCGAGCACCTGAATACTAGCATTAACCTGAGCATAGAAACTACTACACCCGACCTTACCTCGTAAAATGTTATACACTTATTCAAATGTATTTAATGTTCAAAGTAAATGCACCACTGCTTTTATAGTGGGTGAGGTTGTCAACCTTACGGATCCGTCCATCTAAATTGTGCTTACACCGATGGTATTAAAAGTATTCAAGCTAGAGGCTTTTTGAACAAACTCATTATGCATATGTGTAGTACTCATGTCAATATAAAATTAATTGAAAATGTAAATATAACAGCGTGTATTCTCATCCCTGAAAACATGTAAAAAGCTGGACTGAAGACTCACCTTTGAATAAGCTCGGAATGAAAGACAAATGACTTGTACGGTTTAGACCCGAGTAATGTAACCTAAGTATACGTATGTAGGTTGGTCAATATATGTATCTTAAATAGGTGTGGTTTCATAGTGTACGTTGTCTTATTGCTCGACTCGACGCGATTTAAAGTAAAAGTCAACTATATCATGCAAGTCAAACAAAGTCAACCGAAGTCAAACCGAAAGTCAAACTTGGTCAATGTGGTCAACTAAAGTCAACATCAGTAGGTTCATGTCAAATATTGGTCAATAAGTCAAACAATACGTTTTAGGTCATGAATAATCATTTCCACAATTTCAGTTTATCGTCATGCACAAAGTTTATGAACACGTAGCATACTTAGCATATTATATCAAAGTAAAAAATTTAAGTAAATATGACAAACTCCAGATCATAATTAGACTTAAAATCAATTCCAAAAAGTCCATCCAGGGACTCATACGACAATTAAAAGTCAGGAATCAGAAGGGATACATTTGGGGTTTTCCAGGTCAGTTTCTGACCGAGCACTGATTTCATTTTGGCTATAACCGGAGTTAGGAACATGAAATTGATACAAGACCAGTGGCCATAGTTCAAGGACAAATCAAAGTAACACATATCAAAAATATAGAAACTTTTGTTTAGCCAATTTGTACAGTTTATTCGTGCAATTTGATCATTCAGTTTTCAGCTCAAACAAGAATTCACATAAAGTATGGCTCTATTGTGCCCAATGCATAAGGTTTCAGAGATTGACATAAACTAAAAATAAGTCACATATCATGTTAAGTTTCATTTTCCAGAAGCATACATGCTCAATCAATATACAAAATTCACAAAGTACAAAACCGTGTTCAATTTACAGATTCGATTCCCATTTCGTTAGTCACATTCGCATACAATTATCTAAAGATCTAGATATAATTAGCCTATCATATCTACATGAAAGATGAAGTACTTTTTGTCTATTTTTCAAACATGTAAAGCTTCAATCACAGAAGTAAACACATTTTATCATACAAGGTTATTTTCATGCAAGTGCTGTATAAAACTACATTTACACTAATTCTAGCATATCTCGGGCTATACATAAGCAAACGACATGATATCCTAGTCAAACTTGAGTGTTTTTAAATGATATTTCTAGTGGTATAAGTCTCACATGCCAATTCATTTTCTATAAATACCAGATTTCTGATCAAGCAACAAAAACACAACGATAATTCAAATCGACATAACTTAATCATACGGAAACGAAATCAAGCTAATCCAAAGCCTAAACTCAATAGTTTTTCGCAAGGAATCTGATTATAAGATAATAATTAACATTTGAAAAACTTAATTTTTCTGATCAAACAAATACAAATTCGTTTTTAAACCCTAGCGCATCAAACTATCAAAATAACGATTACAATTAATACGTACGCGTATAGACTTGAGCAATTGACAACGTTACTATGAAACTCACATGAAAATCAGATTTTTAAGAATTAGAATTCATGCAATTATACCTTTGATCGCTAAATTAAATACACCAACGCGTAGTGGAGATCGGGAATTACAACTTTCGTGTTCAAGGTTTAATCTAAAAATCAAAAATTGATGGTATGGTGGTGATGATATGGTCGACGATGGGAGGGAGCAGGAGGGAAGAAAACTACGTTTTATTTTTATTAAAGCTAATTAGGTTTAACACAAACCTTAAATACTAGCCCTAATTATCCTAAATTGCACATAAGCCCTTCCACTAGCCAAAAATTAACAAAATAAGGGGGAGGGGTGGGGTTAGGCCGAATGGGGCCCACTATGGGTTCCCAGGCTCTCGTTTTGTAATCCCGTGTATTCGTGGTCCATTTTAAGTGTCGTTTAGTCGTACCGAAGGCCCAGAACGCTAATCCGATCGTTAAACGCAACCATTCGCTTAATTTATTAAAAACCCAATAAATTAAATATTTTAAAAAATTAATAATTAATTAAATTAATTATTAAAATAAACCCGAGCGTTCGGTTGCTCAAAAAGCTATTATCAAAATCGTATCGTTTTTATCGTATTTCATTATCCGAAATATTTATTTGAATTAATAATAACCCATATCAATTATTGAAACCCTCCAAAGGTCAAGTACACATTTAATACACGTAAACACATAAAAGTTAAATAATCGCCGTTAAATAAACTAACAGTAGGTTAACGAAAGTAACGGAAAAATCAGGGTTGTTACAGATACCTATAGTAAATCGATTAAATAAAAGAAAATCCTCAACCAACGGACCAAAGTTAATAATGGTCAATGGTGTTTCCGCCGAGGAAGCAAAATATTGGGAAGATTACCAATTTTTTGATGAATCGGATCCCGATGAGGATTTCGATGATGTTATAGAAATTACCTCGACCCAATTTAATAAAGCGAAAGAAAATAATAAGGGAAAAGGTATAAAAATAGAGAAACCCGATTCCAACCCCGATGAACTTTATATGTATCTACAACATCCATATTTCCTAAAATGTAACAATGACCCTGGAACCTCTAAACCACCGGGTTTTTCTAAACTATTATGGAAAACGACGGCTCGTCTTAGAGGAATACCATATATTCCTAGCAAATTAGGAAAACGAACCAAGTCCGAAGAAGAAGAAACCAGTGATTCAGATTAGAGGGTTGTAATCATGTTGTGTATTATATGTATTGTAGTGTGCTTGTACTTTTATGTTCTATGTAAAAATTGCTTGTATTGTTTGTTAATTATCTTTTATGAATCTAATCCTTGTCTATTTTATAGTATAAAAACAAAATGGACGTTAAGGGTAGACAACCGAATATTTTAGAAGACCTACCAGAGGATATGATTGAGGAAATCTTGTCTAGAGTCGATCAGAATTCATCAACACATTTAGTTATGGCGAAATTAACTTGTCAAACGTTTGAAAGACTTTCCAGAAATGCCTTAGTTTATAAAAGGCTTTCCTTTGATAGGGTGGGGTATATCACATTGGGGAGACCGTAAGTTACGTCGTGTTTTCTTTAGAGCATTAAATGCGGGGAACCCAAATGCAATTTTACGCTATGGGTTAAGAACCTATTTTGACTCAACATATCCCAACATAGGATTTCGTGAATTAGAAAGAGCTTCTAACATGCAATATAAAGAAGCATGTTATGCTTACGGGTTAGTGATGTTCGCTTCTTACCAAAGTGAGAAAAAGAACATCAGATTGCAACTTTTAAATAAAACCTTCCCACAAGTGACGGATTCAGTAGTTGGGGTGAGAAACAAGGTTTTTAGATTATTACGGGGCTGTTGGACATTACGAAACCCTCGTCCTTTTGACGACATTATAACATGCTGCCTTGCCAATGGTCATAACGGTTATTTTCCACAAGACCAAGGATGGGAAGTCGTCTTAGTAAAACCAGAATGCATGACTTGTTTCTGGACTTATGAATTACGTGTCTTTATTTCCTTTGCTGAACAACTTGCGTATTAACTAGATTTATCTTCAAAACTGTCATGTATCAAAGTGTACTATATTTCATGTTATATGTAATATAGCGATGTTGTAAGTTTGAAGAATATTTATATGTGATATATTATTATAATCAGTTTTTCATATGGAATTGTAGTAGTTGAATTGTATATTAGCTACTAAGTATGAACTTAACGGATAGGTAGTACCCAAATTTAAACTTATAAAACGCTAATATGAAGAAAAAGCTTTTATAAATGAGTTCATATTATGCTACGAAATACTATTGACTACTCTTAATATTCTGTATGATTAACTCGATTCAATTGGTTATTTTGAAGGAAATGGCACCGACTACTCGACACACCATGAATATGAGCGAAGAGGAATTTCGTACCTTTCTTGCTGCAAACATAGCCGCAATACAGGCTGCGCTACATACCAACAATAACTCTGAATCTAGCAATGCAGCTAACGGCGCAAGAAATCGTGTAGGATGCTCCTACAAAGAATTCACTGCCTGCAAACCTTTGGAATTTGATGGAACCGAAGGACCAATTGGATTGAAACGGTGGACCGAGAAAGTCGAATCGGTGTTTGCCATAAGTAAGTGTACTGAAGAAGACAAAGTTAAGTACGCTACGCATACCTTTATAGGTACTGCATTAACGTGGTGGAACACCTATCTTGAACAGGTAGGACAAAATGCTGCTTACGCACTACCGTGGTCGGCATTCAAGCAATTGATGAACGAGCAGTACCGTCCTAGAAATGAAGTCAATAAACTCAAGGCAATACTTAGAGAGTTACGAACACAAGGGTTCGACGTTACCACATATGAACAACGATTCACAGAGTTGTGCCTATTGTGTCCGGGAGCATTCGAAGATGAAGAAGAGAAGATCGACGCGTTTGTAAAAGGGTTACCAGTAAGGATTCAAGAAGATGTGAGTTTACACGAGCCCGCTTCTATACAGAAGGCAAGTCGAATGGCTCATAAACTCATAAATCAGATTGAGGGAAGAATTAAAGAGCAGGCGGCCGAAGAAGCCAACACGAAACAACTCAAGAGGAAGTGGGAGGAAAACGGTGACAAGAGTCACCAGTACAACAACAACAACAATTACAACCACAATCGCAACAACTATCCCAACAACCGCAACAACAATCGCAACAATAACCGCAATCCTAACAATAACTACAACAAACATCTGAACAACAACAAATACAACAACTGTTTCAACAACAATAACAATTCCAACAACAACCTCAATAACAACAACGACAACAAAAACCAAAAACAGCCATGTCATAGGTGTGAAGAAAATCATCAGGGGTTTTGCACGACATTTTGCAACAGGTGTAAAACAAATGGTTATAGAAGCTATATGAGTAGAGATCTACGGACCAAAATTTAATAGAACTAAAGGAATAAATAATGTCAGAACAAGTAATGCCGAAACGAATAGTGTCAGAGCAAGTTATACCAACGCTGTTTGTTATAAATGTGGAAAATTGGGCCACATTATTAGAAATTGCTCGAATCAGGGGAATACTAATGGGCAGGGCCGTGAAAGAGTTTTCAATATTAATGCGGCAGAAGCACAGGAAGACCCGGATCTTGTTACAGGTACGTTTCTTATTGACGATAAATCTGCTTATGTTTTATTTGATTCGGGTGAGGATAGAAGCTATATGAGTAGAGAATTTTGTGCTAAATTAAGTTGCCCATTGACGCCTTTGGATAGTAAATTTTTGCTCGAATTAGCAAACGGTAAATTAATTTCAGCAGATAATATATGTCGGGATAAAGAAATTAAACTGAGTGATGAAATGTTTAAGATTGATTTAATACCAGTCGAGTTAGGGAGTTTTAATATAATAATTGGCATGGACTGGTTGAAGAAGGTAAGAGCAGAGGTCGTTTGTTACAAAAATGCGATTCGCATTATATGTGAAAAAGGAAAACCTTTAATGGTGTACGGAGAAAAGAACAACGCGAAGTTAAATCTTATTAGTAGTTTGAAGGCGCAAAAACTAATAAGAAAAGGTTGTTATGTCATTCTAGCACACATCGAGGAAGTTAAACCTGAAGAAAAGAACATCAGTGATGTTCCCGTCGCAAAAGAATTTTCCGATGTATTTTCGAAAGAATTACCGGGATTACCCCCACATCGATCCGTTGAATTTCAAATAGACCTTGTACCAGGAGCTGCACCAATAGCTCGTGCTCCATACAGACTCGCACCCAGCGAAATGAAAGAATTACAAAGTCAGTTACAGGAACTTTTAGAGTGTGGTTTCATTCGACCAAGCACATCACCATAGGGAGCTCCTGTTTTGTTTGTCAAGAAGAAAGATGGTACATTCAGGTTGTGTATCGACTACCGAGAGTTGAACAAACTTACCATCAAGAACCGCTACCCACTACCGAGAATTGACAACTTATTTGATCAACTACAAGGCTCGTCTGTTTATTCGAAGATCGATTTACGTTCTGGATATCATCAAATGCGGGTGAAGGAGGATGATATTCCAAAGACTGCTTTTAGGACGCGTTACGGTCAGTACGAGTTTATGGTTATGCCATTTGGATTGACTAACGCACCAGCTGTGTTCATGGACATCATGAACCGAGTGTGTGGGCCATATCTTGACTAGTTTGTCATTGTTTTCATCGATGACATACTTATTTACACGAAGAATGATCAAGAGCACGAAGAACATTTGAGAAAAGTGCTAGAATTGCTGAGAAAAAAACTGTACGCTAAGTTTTTAAAGTGTGCATTTTGGTTGGAAGAAGTTCAATTCCTCGGTCACATAGTGAACAAAGAAGGTATTCAGGTGGATCCAGTAAAGATTGAAACCGTTGAAAAGTGGGAAACCCCGAAAACTCCGAAACACATACGCCAGTTTTTAGGACTAGCTGGTTATTACAGGAGATTCATTCAAGATTTTTCTAAAATAGCAAAACCCTTGACTGAATTAACGCATAAAGGGAGGAAATTTGAATGGAAGGATGAACAAAAAAAAGCATTTCAATTGTTGAAGAAAAAGTTAACTACAGCACCTATATTGTCATTACCTGAATGGAATGATGATTTTGTGATATATTGTGATGCCTCAAAGCAAGGTCTCGGTTGTGTATTAATGCAACGAACGAAATTAATTGCTTATGCGTCTAGATAATTGAAGATTCACAAGCAGAATTATACGACGCATGATTTGGAATTAGGCGCGGTTGTTTTTGCATTAAAGACTTGGAGGCACTACTTATATGGGGTCAAAAGTATTATATATACCGATCACAAAAGTCTTCAATAAATATTTAATCAGAAACAACTGAACATGAGGCAGCGTAGATGGATTGAATTATTGAATGATTACGACTTTGAGATTCGTTACCACCCAGGGAAGGCAAATGTGGTAGCCGACGCCTTGAGCAGAAAGGACAGAGAACCCATTCGTGTAAAATCTATGAATATAATGATTCACACTAACCTTACTACTCAAATAAAGGAGGCGCAACAAGGAGTTTTAAAAGAGGGAAACTTAAAGGATGAAATACCCAAAGGATCGGAGAAGCATCTTATTATTCGGGAAGACGGAACCCGGTATAGGGCTGAAAGTATTTGGGTACCAAAATTTAGAGATATGAGAGAAATGGTACTTAAAGAAGCTCATAAAACCAGATACTCAATACATCCTGGAACGGGGAAGATGTACAAGGATCTCAAGAAACATTTTTGGTGGCCAGGTATGAAAGCCGATGTTGCTAAATACGTAGGAGATTGTTTGACGTGTTCTAAGGTCAAAGCTAAGCATCAGAAACCATCGGGTCTACTTCAACAACCCGAAATCCCGGAATGGAAATGGGAAAACATTACCATGGATTTCATCACTAAATTGCCAAGGACTGCAAGTGGTTTTGATACTATTTGGGTAATAGTTGATCGTCTCACCAAATTAGCACACTTCCTGCCAATAAGAGAAGATGACAAGATGGAGAAGTTAGCACGACTGTATTTGAAGGAAGTCGTCTCTAGACATGGAATACCAATCTCTATTATCTCTGATAGGGATGGCAAATTTATTTCAAGATTCTGGCAGACATTACAGCAAGCATTAGGAACTCGTCTAGACATGAGTACTGCCTATCATCCACAAACTGATGGGCAGAGCGAAACAACGATACAAACGCTTGAAGACATGGTACGAGCATGTGTTATTGATTTTGAAACAGTTGGGATCGACATCTACCGTTAGCAGAATTTTCCTACAACAACAGCTACCATTCAAGCATTGAGATGGCGCCGTTTGAAGCACTTTATGGTAGAAAGTGCAGGTCTTCGATTTGTTGGAGTGAAGTGGGGGATAGACAGATTACGGGTCCAGAGATAATACAAGAAACTACCGAGAAGATCATCCAAATTCAACAACGATTAAAAACCGCCCAAAGTCGACAAAAGAGCTACGCTGACATTAAAAGAAAAGATATAGAATTTGAAATTGGCGAGATGGTCATGTTTAAAGTTTCACCTTGAAAAGGCGTTGTTCGATTTGGTAAATGAGGGAAACTAAATCCAAGGTATATTGGACCATTCAAGATTATTGAACGTGTCGGACCAGTAGCTTACCGACTTGAATTACCACAACAACTCGCGGCTGTACATAACACTTTCCACGTTTTGAATTTGAAGAAATGTTTTGCTAAAGAAGATCTCACTATTCCATTAGACGAAATTCAAATCAACGAAAAAGTTTAATTCATTGAAGAACCCGTCGAAATAATGGATCGTGAGGTTAAAAGACTTAAGCAAAACAAGATACCAATTGTTAAAGTTCGATGGAATGCTCATAGAGGACCCGAGTTCACCTGGGAACGAGAAGATCAGATGAAGAAGAAATACCCGCACTTATTTCCAGAAGATACGTCAACACCTCCAACTGCTTAAAATTTCGGGACGAAATTTATTTAACGGGTAGGTACTGTAGTACCCGAACTTTTCCATATTTATATATATTAAATGAAATTTTTATTTACATGATTAAGTGTTTCCAACATGTTAAGCAATCAAACTTGTTAAGACTTGATTAATTGAAATAGGTTTCATATAGACAATTGACCACCCAAGTTGACCGGTGATTCACAAACGTTAAAACTTGTATAAACTATATGATGACATATATATGATTATATATATAGTTAACATGATATTATGATAAGTATGTATGTCATTAGGTAACTAGCATGAAATATCTCATAAAATTACAAAAATATTAGTAATCATTCATGACTTATTTACATGTAAACAAAATTACACATCTTTTATATCTAATCTATATACCAATGACCAAAAACACCTACAAACACTTTCATTCTTCAATTATCTTCATCTAATTGATCTCTCTCAAGTTCTATCTTCAAGTTCTAAGTGTTCTTCATAAATTCTATAAGTTCTAGTTTCATAAAAATCAAGAATACTTCCAAGTTTGCTAGCTTACTTCCAATCTTGTAAAGTGATCATCCAACCTCAAGAAATCTTTGTTATTTACAGTAGGTTATCTTTCTAATTCAAGGTAATACTCATATTCAAACTTTGGTTCAATTTCTATAACTATAACAATCTTATTTCGAGTGGAAATCTTACTTGAACTTGTTTTCGTGTCATGATTCTGTTTCAAGAACTTTCAAGCCATCCAAGGATCCTTTGAAGCTAGATCCATTTGTCTCTTTTCCAGTAGGTTTATTCACAAAACTTGAGGATGTAATGATGTTCATAACATCATTCGATTCATACATATAAAGCTATCTTATTCGAAGGTTTAAACTTGAAATCACTAGAACATAGTTTAGTTAATTCTAAACTTGTTCGCAAACAAAAGTTAATCCTTCTAACTTGACTTTTAAAATCAACTAAACACATGTTCTATATCTATATGATATGCTAACTTAATGATTTAAAACCTGAAAACACGAAAAACACCGTAAAACCGGACATACGCCGTCGTAGTAACACCGCGGGCTGTTTTGGGTTTGATAATTAAAAAATATGATAAAATTTGATTTTAAAAGTTGTTCTTCTGGGAAAATGATTTTTCTTATGAACATGAAACTATATCTAAAAATCATGGTTAAACTCAAAGTGGAAGTATGTTTTTCAAAATGGTCATCAAGACGTCGTTCTTTCGACTGAAATGACTACCTCTTACAAAAATGACTTGTAACTTATATTTCCGACTATAAACCTATACTTTTTCTGTTTAGATTCATAAAATAGAGTTCAATATGAAACCATAGCAATTTGATTCACTCAAAACGGATTTAAAACGAAGAAGTTATGGGTAAAACAAGATTGGATATTTTTTTATTGTTGTAGCTACGGGAAATATTGTAACAATTCTATACAAATCATATCCTAGCTAACTTATATTGTATTATACATGTATTCTAAATTATTATGTAATCTTGGGATACCATAGACACGTATGCAAATGTTTTGACATATCATATCGACCCATGTATATATATTATTTGGAACAACCATAGACACTCTATATGCAGTAATGTTGGAGTTAGCTATACAGGGTTGAGGTTGATTCCAAAAATATATATACTTTGAGTTGTGATCTAGCCTGAGACGTGTATACACTGGGTCGTGGATTGATTCAAGATAATATATATATCGATTTATTTTTGTACATCTAATTGTGGACAACTAGTTGTAGGTTACTAACGAGGACAGATGACTTAATAAACTTAAAACATTAAAACATATTAAAAATGTTGTAAATATATTTTGAACATACTTTGATATATATGTACATATTTGTTATAGGTTCGTGAATCGACCAGTGGCCAAGTCTTACTTCCCGACGAAGTAAAAATCTGTGAAAGTGAGTTATAGTCCCACTTTTAAAATTTAATATTTTGGGATGAGAATACATGCAGTTTTATAAATGTTTTACGAAATAGACACAAGTAAATGAAACTACATTATATGGGTGAATGATCGAAGCCGAATATGCCCATGTTGCTTGGTAACCTAAGAATTAGTAAACCAATCTACTAATTGACGCGAATCCTAAAGATAGATATATTGGGCCTAACGAACCCCATCCAAAGTATCGGATGCTTTAGTACTTCGAATTCATTTTTATCATGTCCGAAGGATTTCTCAGAATGATAGGGGATATTCTTATATACATCTTGTTAATGTCGGTTACCAGGTGTTCACCATATGAATGATTTTTATCTCTATGTATGGGATGTATATTGAAATATGAAATCTTGTGGTCTATTATTATGATTTAATAATATATAGGTTAAACCTATAACTCACCAACATTTTTGTTGACGTTTTAAGCATGTTTATTCTCAGGTGATTATTAAGAGCTTTCGCTATTGCATACTAAAATAAGGACAAGATTTGGAGTCCATGATTGTATGATATTATGTAAAAACTGCATTCAAGAAACTTATTTTTGATGTAATATATTCTTATTGTAAACCATTATGTAATGGTCGTGTGTAAACGGTATATTTTAGATTATCATTATTTGATAATCTACGTAATGCTTTTTAAACCTTTATAGATAAAATAAAGGTTATGGTTGTTTTAAAAATGAATGCAGTCTTTGAAAAACGTCTCATATAGAGGTCAAAACCTCGCGACGAAATCAATTAATATGGAACATTTATAATCAATATGAACGAGACATTTCAATTATTCGCTTGACTTAAAGTCGGGAAAAGAAAACAAAAGTATGGAACTCCAAAATATAAAGGAAAAGAATAGGGTGGATTTATAATGAAACATTAGACAAAGCTATCGAGACAGATCATCGCATTTATCCAAAGAGGATCTTAATTTCCTTATTCACAGAAGAATCAAATCTTTTAGATTTCGAAGATTTTCTCTAAATTCCTTGAATTCCGGAAATCCACTGTGAATACGTTAAAAGTTAAGACGAATTCCTATTTACTCATTTTCACTCTTTTGTGATAGCTTCATTCATACTCTTCGAATAATAAAATTGTTCTATCCATATTACTCACTGATGATAAAACTCTATTTATCAGCTCATATTCGTCAAAAAAACATACTTATTTTCAGCCATGACCATCCCAATCAAATTTCGGGACGAAATTTCTTTAACGGGTAGGTACTGTGACGACCCGGAAATTTCAGATCAAATTTAAACTTAATCTTCAAATGATTTAATGTTTCCGACACGATAAGAAAAGTCTGTAATATTGAGTCTTAAAATCTTTGAACTATTTAGATGGATTCAGTTGACCTTCGACTAGTTTCGACGATTCACGAACCTTTAATTGTAACCAGAAATGTAAATATAAATAATTATATGTAAATAATTATATTATATATATTAATGAACTATTAAGTAATTTAGTTATTATAAAAGATAACTTTAAATAACTAAAGCTTGTTATTTTGAATATATATAGCATATTGTATATAATGGTTCAAACATAATTTGCCAACGTTATTAAAAATATAAAATGTATAAACATTAAATATTCAATGAATGTTATCATATAATATATTATGTAATTATTAAATATTACATAAATTAATAAATTGTATATTAATATATTATGGTTACAAGATAAAAATATAGTTGTTATACTAATATTATTATTATTATTTCATTATTATTATTAATAATAATATTAATGTTAATATTAATATCACCAGATGTGAGATTTGATACATATAATGTGTTAAAAGTTCTACCATTTTGTTTAATAATATCATTATCATTATTTTATCACTTTACTCATTATTATTAAGTATTATAAGTATTATTAAAATTATAATAAGAAATTGTTACATGTAATTTGTTATATTATTATTAGTATTATTATGATCTTTGTTTTCATTATGATTATTAACAATATTATCATATTATTATTACTATTATTTTTATAAATATTGTTACTACTCTTTTTATTATTATTATTATTATTATTATTATTATTATTATTATTATTATTATTATTATTATTATTATTATTATTATTATTATTATTATTATTATTATTATTATTATTATTATTATTATTATTATTATTATTATTCTTATAGATTAATATTAACAAACTTATTAAAAATATCATTTTTGTCATTATTAATATCCTCATATTATTATCATTATTTTTTAAAAAAAAAATTCATTATTATCAGTATTTTATTAATAATATTTAATATAAATATTATTAATTAGTATTAATATTATTATTAATGTATTTATTATTTATTAAAAATTAATTATATAAATTATGTAAAAAAAAGGGTACGATTCAGTTTTAGGTGGTTTTCAACCTGTGCTTAATTTGTACTGCTATCTCTAACCTTGTTGAATGTCAAAATCGAATCAGATATAAAACAAGAATTAGTTAGCCATCATATTCACTTTTTTTTTTTTTTTGTCTGTGTTCAATATTAGACAGCATTCTTGTATAAATCCCTTTAAGTGCGGTTGATAAATGATCCATTTGAGTTACACCATCTTTATAAATCATACACTGCCTTCAATTATTTCTAAATATCAAGTTCAAACAAAAGAATTTAACATTACAGCTCTTTTACCCTGTTCTTGAACTCAATTATTCAAAACCTCGAATTCGAATTTTATTTCAAAATCTATAATTGCAGTGTTGTTAGGAATCCTCCAAGAAATCTATCTGCAAAATCCCATGTTCCAATTCTTTAAAACGAATTCGAATTATCGAGTCAAAGTTTATTTTCAAAAAGTCAAAGTTTATGTTCATCGCGAAATTCGTAATCGTTTCGATGTTTTCAGTTAAATTGATGAATTCAATAGATTATAGGAGTGATTTGAAACTAATTTCGTATTGTAACAATTGTCCAAACTTTATAAAATGTGAAATCAATTTTTTTTTTAAAGCTAGCCACGGTCAGCAGCACTCTTGTTCTTTTATTTTTATTTTTTATTTTATCTTTTTATTTTTTTTTGTTTTGTTAATCCGGTTAATCATAACTATTAGATGTTTCTAAATCAAAATAACATCCTAAGTCAAACTGTTAATTGCTGTTATGATTATCAAAAAGGGTTCGACGGATTTAATAAATTGAAGAAGATGAAGAGAAAAAATAGGAACAGAATAATAATATGGTTATATATATATCGGAGTTGTTTTAAATCAGAATGAAACAATTGGAGCCATGGTTAAGAGTGTTTTCGGGTGTACAGGAGGTCACGAGTTCGAGTCCCTGATGGGGCAGTATATTTTTTTGGGCCAATTTTCCTTGAAGGTAGCTTCATTTTTCATTATTATTATTATTATTATTATTATTATTATTATTATTATTATTATTATTATTATTATTATTATTATTATTATTATTATTATTATTATTATTATTATTGTCATTATTATTATTATTATTATTATTATTATTATTATTATTATTAATCTGATTATTATTATTGTTGTATTATTATCAGTATTAAGGTTATTATTATTGTCATCATTATTAATAATACAAGTAATAAATATTATTTACTTATAATTACAAAAATGTGTAATCTAGTAATATAAGTATTAGTATTAAGTAATAGTATTATTATTGTTAGTATTATTATCAGTTCAATTATTATTATTATTATTATCATCACAATTATAAGTATCATAACCATTAGTATTATTATTGATATTATGATCATTATTAATTATTGTTATTGTTATAACATGATTTTTATTATTATCATTTTAGTTATTATTAAGTAATATCGTTATGAATTAAAAGTATTATTATATTATTAATATAAAGTATGATTATTATTATTATCACGAATATGATTATTATTATTATTGTTACTATGAAAATAACACAAACTATTATTATTATTATCATTAATATTAGTATTAGTATCATTGTAGACTTATTATTATTATTAACAAAAGTATTATTATAAATATTATCATTAGTAATAAGATCGTTATAGTAAATATTATTATTAAGTATTATGTATTATTATCAAAATTATTTTTTATTATCATTACTATTTTAACAAACAAATGAAATATATACATATAAAATATTTGATACATATAACATAACAAAAGTTATATCTTTATATAGTAAAAATGAAATATATAAATCAATACTATAAAAATCATATCACTAATAATAATATATATATATTTGTTCGATTGCAAGTATATGTTTTAATATATATACGAATGATATAGGTTCGTGAATCCGAGGCCAACCCTGCATTGTTCAATATCGTCATATGTATTTTTACTACAAAATACAATATTGCGAGTTTCATTTGCTCCCTTTTTAAATGCTTTTGCAATATATATTTTTGAGACTGAGAATACATGCGCTGCTTTTATAAATGTTTTACAAAATAGACACAAGTAATCGAAACTACATTCTATGTTAGATTATCAAACCGAATATGCCCCTTTTTAGCTTGGTAGCCTAAGAATTAGGGAAATGGCCCCTAATTGACGCGAATCCTAAAGATAGATCTATGGGCACTAACAAGCCTCAGTCAGAGAATTTGAACTGCTTTAGTACTTTGATTTATCATGTCCGATGAGAGTCCCGGAATGATGGGGATATTCTATATGCATCCTGTTAAGGTCGGTTACCAGGTGTTCAACATATGAATGATTTTTATCTCTATGCAGTGCGAAATGCCTGATATGAGATGATATTTATGAGAAATGGAAATGAAAATCTTGTGGTCTATTAAAATTATGGAAATGATTGATTACGATAAACTAATGAACTCACCAACCTTTTGGTTGACACTTGAAAGCATGTTTATTCTCAGGTATGAAAGAAATCTTTCGCTGTGCACTTGCTCATTTTAGAGATAATACTTGGAATCATTCATGACATATTTCAAAAGACGTTGCATTCGAGTCGTTTAGTTCATCAAGATTATTATTAAGTCAATTATAGTTAGATATATTATGAAATGGTATGCATGCCGTCAACTTTCGATGAAATGAAAGTTTGTCTTTTAAAAAAATCAATGCAATGATTGTAAAATGTATCATATAGAGGTCAAGTACCTCGCGATGTAACCAAATGTAATGTATTCGTCCGAATGGATTAGGACGGGTCGTCTCATGTGGTATCAGAGCTGTGGTCTTAGCGAATCAGGTCTTGCATTAGTGTGTCTAACTGATAGTTGTTTAGATGCATTAGTGGGTCTGGACTTCGACCGTGTCTGCATGTCAAAAGTTTTGCTTATCATTTAGTGTCAAAAATTATTTTCTTATCATCCTTAAAGTCTAGACACGTCTTATTGCCTCTATTGCATAGACAGTGTATAGATAAATTCATATCTTAGCATATCTGTTATTGTTACCTTTGCCTGACAGCTTCCGTAGATTTCTCCGTAACTTATGGGATTTTAGTATTATATATGCATATGTAAATTATGTATTGCAGGGTACTAATCTACATCCTATAATCTATTTCTTATCGAAAATCCTTCATCTGATTGTACGAGATGAATCCCTCAACCAGTTCAAGTCCCTCAGATTTTGATAGCTATTCCGATAGTTATTCCGACAGCTATTTCGACATGGATATTCACCTAAGCTCCAAAAGCAGTGTAAATGAAATGAATCAATCAACTAGTCATCTTCATTTCTGGATGATTTGGGGATGGGTTCATAGTCGACTTAACTGATGGAGACTAGAGGAAGGCGATCCTTTCCACCCACCAACCAAATTCACCTCATGACGAAGAACCTGAAGCACTTACCGTCGAACCAGTCCGAAACACCTTTTTCACCCACATTTCCAGAATATCTCACCATGATTATATACTATCTCAAATTCAAAACCTTATTCACTCGCCCGTTCCTACCGACAATAATCCCGGAGTAATAAGTCAACGAGCTTCGCACCCGAGTTGTAGCCTTGAAAAATATGATGTAAAACGTACCAGCTTCAACAACATCCCTGGCACCAACAGTACCACCATCAGCAACATTAACAGTACCATCACCACCACCAACAGTAACATCCGCATCCCACACCTCAACATCACAATCTGTCCCACGAACATTAACATCATACGCACCATAGATACCAAGGAGTACCAACGACAATGAACGATAAAGTATTGATGCATAACTTCATTGAAGAAATATTCTGAGAAGAATATATGGTTTCTAAAAGTTTTAGAGATTACTTATTTTAGCTCAACCTGAAAAGCAAATGAGATTAATATCATATTAACTCATTAAATCCATGATTACATTCGAAGAAAATATATATGCATATATATTTTCATAAAGATTGTAATTAAAAGTTCTTTTGTACAAAATGTTAATGGTGAAAATATTTTAACGGGTAGGTAATACCCAAGGAATATTTAGATTTCACATTAATAAGTTACACTGTACATTCTTCCAATATGATTCAACAGTCATTTACTATTCTACTTACATCTACAAATATACATATCCGTTCATCGCAGAATAACCATTTTCATTCAATTTCATATTTGAATTTTTACCTATCAGAAACCAACAAGTGGCATAATGAAGAAAACATTTGAAAAAATAAAATTTGTTAGAAACAAACAAATTAATTATGAGAAATTTTGTTAAGAATCCACGCTAACAAAATCCTAGCTAACTGCTAATTTCTTATTACATTTATTTATCGCAATTTATTTATCGCAATTTTAATTCTCGCAATTTTATTTATCGTCATTTAATTTTTGTTATTTATTTTACGCACTTTAAATATCGGGATACGTATACAATGTTTTGACATATCATATTGACATCATCTATATATATTATTTGGAATAACCATAGACACTCTATATGCTGTAATGCTCGAGTTCGTTATACAGAGTTGAGGTTGATTCTTCAATAATATATATACTTTGAGTTGTGATCGAGTCTGAGACATGTATATAATGGGTCACGACACGTATTAATTAATTCGAATATTATATATTAAACTATATATGAATTGTTGAACTACAAATTGTGGACTACTAACTGTGGACTAATAACATTGGATAATTAAAATGAATTAAAATATTGATTATAACATATGAAACTAAACATTTCTTCAAGTTTGCCACTTGATTTCATCGTAAACCTCATTTGTATCTTGACGATTACAATCTGCGTTCAAACTTTTCATGATCCTTGAAAACACCTCAATCGAGAGGATGAATCAACCGCACTTCATCTACAAGAAGAAAAATTTATACATATAGTTATGCACCTGAAAAACTCTCGGAACGTGAGTAAACATTTAACATAAATTTATGATCCCTTGGCATTGTTATTATCGAAAATAACCTTACAATCTCTCTTCGAATTAGCCAATTTTGTCACAGCTCCAGCAAATTAACTTCGCCTTTCATTTGGATCAGCCTTATTATAACTTTGATATAAGTTGCCTTTCGTCGTCGTTACCGGGAAACCTTTTATATCCCACCACATTAGCAGTAAACTTACCAGCAACTTCATTGATCTTTGATTTTCGAAAAATCATTATTGAAACCTTATCATGTACTCATCCACATCTTGTAATGAGAATTGCCATACCAATTTTCGGAAATCAACAATCAGTATTTTGAATCTCGCAACATTACTACATCAACAGTTATATGTATACATATAACATTTATCTCTTAGAATTATGATCTTCCATCTTGAAATTCTGAAAAGCACTCAATCTACGAATCAATACTCCAAATTTTGAAAATTGCTGATGAAGCAGCAAAAACTGTAAACGACCATAACAGTTGAAAGTTTGATCATAAAGAATGGAGTGTTGGAAACGCTCAATAGAAAATTTAGTACCAAAAAGCGGATTATGCGAAATTATAAAGGAGACTGTGGACAAATCATAAGGACTAAACTTGTACATAAAGAATCCTGATGATTCTGTTTATGATGAAATCTTTAGCGAATATCTTACTCCTTAATCGCTTTAAATCATCGTGAATGAATATCTTCATCACAATTTGATTCTAAAATTCTAAGATATTATCGTATCCTTTATTATAAATATACTCGATATTCCTAAAGATAATTTCATAACTATTCTTATCCGGAATCATTATCTTCTCGCGTTATCAGTGTTACATCAGAAAGGAAACTGTTTTCGTTTCTAAATTCTGAAAAATTCGAATCAAAATATGAATGTTTTTGAAGTAGTGTTAGGAACTGAAGCATGAGTTAGTATAATATAATGACACTTGATCAACGTGACTATATTACAGTAAGTCATGCTGAGTTTCTAATAGAACTTGATGATTCACAGACCATAACGTCATTATGTGCCATGTTACACGACTCTTACATTCTACCTGATCTTCAAACATATTAAGATCATATCTTCTTGATAAATCTATTTTTTCAGGATATTCTGGTAATTTAACTAATGAAGATCGTGCAACTACAATTTCTATCTTAGAACAATTGTCAAGTTCATTCGAAACTCCATACCTACGAATTCTGGACCATTATTCGCTTGACTTAAAGTCGGGAAGAGAAAACAAAAGTATGGAACTCCAAACTATAAAGGAAAAGAATAGGGTGGATTTATAATGAAACATTAGACAAAGCTATCGAGACAGATCATTGCATTTATCCAAAGAGGATCTTAATTTCCTTATTTGGCGAAGAATCAAATCTTTTAGATTTCGAAGATTTTCTCTAAATTTCTTGAATTCCGGAAATCCACTGTGACTACGTCAAAAGTTAAGACGAATTCCTATTTACTCATTTTCACTCTTTTGTGATAGCTTCATTCGTACTCTTCGAATAATCAAATTGTTCTATCCATATTACTCACTGATGATAAAACTCTATTTAGTAGCTCATATTCGTCAAGAAAACATACTTATTGTCAGCCATGACCATCCCAATCAAATTTCGGGACGAAATTTCTTTAACGGGTAGGTACTGTGATGACCCAGAAATTTTCGATCAAATTTAAAATTAATCTTCAAATAATTTAATGTTTCCGACACGATAAGCAAAGTTTGTAATATTGAGTCTTAAAATCTTTGAACTATTTAGATGGATTCAGTTGACCTTCGACTAGTTTTGACGATTCACGAACCTTTAATTGTAACCAGAAATGTAAATATAAATAATTATATGTAAATAATTATATTAAATATATTAATGAACTATTAAGTAATTTAGTTATTATGAAAGATAACTTTAAATAACTAAAGCTTGTTATTTTGAATATATATAGCATATTATATATAATGGTTCAAACATAATTTGCCAACGTTATTAAAAATATAAAATGTATAAACATTAAATATTCAATGAATGTTATCATATAATATATTATGTAATTATTAAATATTACAAAAATTAATAAATTGTATATTAATATAATATGGTTACAAGATAAAAATATAGTTGTTATACTAATATTATTATTATTATTATTATTATTATTTCATTATTATTATTAGTAATAATATTAATGTTAATATTAATATCAGTATTATTAATATCACCAGATGTGAGATTTGATACATATAATGTGTTAAAAGTTCTACCATTTTGTTTAATAATATCATTATCATTATTTTATCACTTTACTCATTATTATTAAGTATTATAAGTATTATTAAAATTATAATAAGAAATTGTTACATGTAATTTGTTATATTATTATTAGTATTATTATGATCATTGTTATCATTATGATTATTAACAATATTATCATATTATTATTACTATTATTTTTAAAAATATTGTTACTACTCTTTTTATTATTATTATTATTATTATTATTATTATTATTATTATTATTATTATTATTATTATTATTATTATTATTATTATTATTATTATTATTATTATTATTATTATTATTATTATTATTATTATTATTATTCTTATTGATTAATATTAACAAACTTATTAAAAATATCATTTTTGTTATTATTAATATCCTCATATTATTATCATTATTTTTTTAAATTTTTTTTATTATTATTAGTATTTTATTAATAATATTTAATATAAATATTATTAATTAGTATTAATATTATTATTAATGTATTTATTATTTATTAAAATTAATTATATAAATTATGTAAAAAAAGGGTACGATTCAGTTTTAGGTTGTTTTCAACCTGTGCTTAATTTGTACTGCTGTCTCTAACCTTGTTGAATGTCAAAATCGAATCAGATATAAAATAAGAATTAGTTAGCCATCATATTCACTTTTTTATTTTTTTATATTATTTTTGTCTGTGTTCAATATTAGACTGCATTCTTGTATAAATCCCTTTAATTGAGGTTGATAAATGATCCATTTGAGTTACACCATCTTTATAAATCATACACTGCCTTTAATTATTTCTAAATATCAAGTTCAAACAAAAGAATTTAACATTACAGCTCTTTTACCCTATTCTTGAACTCAATTATTCAAAACCTCGAATTCGAATTTTATTTCAAAATCTATAATTGCAGTGTTGTTAGGAATCCTCCAAGAAATCTTTCTGCAAAATCCCATGTTCCAATTCTTTAAAACGAATTCGAATTATCGAGTCAAAGTTTATTTTCAAAAAGTCAAAGTTTATGTTCATCGCGAAATTCGTAATCGTTTCGATGTTTTCAATTAAATTGACGATTTCAATAGATTATAGGAGTGATTTGAAACTAATTTCGTATTGTAACAATTGTCCAAAACTTTATAAAATGAGAAATCAATTTTTTTTTTTTTTTTTGAAAAAGCTAGCGACGGTCAGCAGCACTCTTGTTCTTTTATTTTTATTTTTTATTTTATTTTTTTATTTTTTTTTGTTTTGTTAATCTGGTTAATCATAACTATTAGATGTTTCTAAATCAAAATAACAACCTAAGTCAAACTGTTAATTGCTGTTATGATTATCAAAAAGGGTTCGGTGGATTTAATAAATTGAAGAAGATGAAGAGTAAAAATAGGAACAGAATAATAATATGGTTATATATATATCGGAGGTGTTTTAAATCAGAATGAAACAATTGGAGCCATGGTTAAGAGTGTTGTTGGGTGTGTAGGAGGTCACGGGTTTGAGTCCCTGATGGGGCAGTATATTTTTTTGGGGCCGATTTTCCTTGAAGGTAGCTTCATTTTTCATTATTATTATTATTATTATTATTATTATTATTATTATTATTATTATTATTATTATTATTATTATTATTATTATTATTATTATTATTATTATTATTATTATTATTATTTTCATTATTATTATTACTATTATTATTATTATTATTAATCTGATTATTGTTATTGTTGTATTATTATTTGTATTAAGGTTATTATTATTGTCATCATTATTAATAATACAAGTAATAAATATTATTTACTTATAATTACAAAAATGTGTAATCTAGTAATATAAGTATTAGTATTAAGTAATAGTATTATTATTGTTAGTATTATTATCAGTTTAATTATTATTATTATTATCATCATCACAATTATAAGTATCATAACCATTAGTATTATTATTGATATTATGATCATTATTAATTATTGTTATTGTTATAACATGATTTTTATTATTATCATTTTAGTTTTTATTAAGTAATATCGTTATGAATTAAAAGTATTATTATATTATTAATATAAAGTATGATTATTATTATTATCACGAATATGATTATTATTATTATTGTTACTACAAAAATAACACAAACTATTATTATTATTATCATTAATATTAGTATTAGTATCATTGTAGACTTATTATTATTATTAACAAAAGTATTATTATAAATATTATCATTAGTAATAAGATCGTTATAGTAAATATTATTATTAAGTATTATGTATTATTATCAAAATTATTTTTTATTATCATTACTATTTTAACAAACAAATGAAATATATACATATAAAATATTTGATACATATAACATAACAAAAGCTATATCTTTATATAGTAAAAATGAAATATATAAATCAATACTATAAAAATCATATCACTAATAATAAAATATATATTTGTTCGATTGCAAGTATATGTTTTAATATATATACGAATGATATAGGTTTGTGAATCCGAGGCCAACCCTGCATTGTTCAATATCGTCATATGTATTTTTACTATAAAATACAATATTGCGAGTTTCATTTTCTCCCTTTTTAAATGCTTTTGCAATATATATTTTTGAGACTGAGAATACATGCTGCTTTTATAAATGTTTTACAAAATAGACACAAGTAATCGAAACTACATTCTATGTTGGATTATCAAACCGAATATGCCCCTTTTTAGCTTGGTAGCCTAAGAATTAGGGAAATGGCACCTAATTGACGCGAATCCTAAAGATAAATCTATGGGCACTAACAAGCCTCAGTCAGAGAATTTGAACTGCTTTAGTACTTCGATTTATCATGTCCGATGAGAGTCCCGGAATGATGGGGATATTCTATATGCATCCTGTTAAGGTCGGTTACCAGGTGTTCAACATATGAATGATTTTTATCTCTATGCAGTGCGAAATGCCTGATATGAGATGATATTTATGAGAAATGGAAATGAAAATCTTGTGGTCTATTAAAATTATGGAAATGATTGATTACGATAAACTAATGAACTCACCAACCTTTTGGTTGACACTTGAAAGCATGTTTATTCTCAGGTATGAAAGAAATCTTTCGCTGTGCACTTGCTCATTTTAGAGATAATACTTGGAATCATTCATGACATATTTCAAAAGACGTTGCATTCGAGTTGTTGAGTTCATCAAGATTATTATTAAGTCAATTATAGTTGGATATATTATGAAATGGTATGCATGCCGTCAACTTTTGATGAAATGAAAGTTTGTCTTTTAAAAAAACGAATGCAATGTTTGTAAAATGTATCATATAGAGGTCAAGTACCTCGCGATGTAACCAAATGTAATGTATTCGTCCGGATGGATTAGGATGGGTCGTCTCAGATGTAGAAACTTTATGGGTCACCCCATATCGTTTCAACACCTTTTCAAGTTAGGCATTACAAAAGTGAGTTCCTCGATCGCTAATTAAAGCTTTTGGGGCACCAAACCGAGAAAAGAGTTGTTTAAGGAACGAAACTACAACCCGTGCATCATTAGTGGGCAAAGCTTGTGCTTCAACCCATTTTGAAAAATAATCGATGGCAACAAGAATGTAGAGCTTATAATTAGATTTCGGGAACGAGCCCATGAAATCAATCCCCCCAAATATCAAAAACCTCACAAACTTGGATGATATTTTGAGGCATCTCATCTTGTTGGGTGATTTGGCCCGCCCGTTGACAACCATCGCATGATTGACATATTCGATGGGCATCCTTGAAGATAGTAGGCCAATAGAAACCGACCTCAAAGACTTTTTGCCCCGTAACTTGGGGACCATAATGCCCACCCGTCGGCCCATGATGACATTTGACAAGAATGCGCTCGCTTTCAACGAACCAAGGGTCTTCACACTCCTCCACCTTTATGAGATATTCATCGAGAAAATCATCATGAATAGTAGTCTCATCGAGAACCTCACAGGAGGGGTTCTCAAGACGTGAAAGGTGATCGGCCGCTAAGTTATTGGCACCCTTTTTATCCCGGATTTCAACATAGAATTCTTGCAAAAGCAATACCCAACGTATCAATCTCGGTTTAGCATCGGGTTTAGTGAGCAAATGCTTAAGTGCCGAGTGGTCCGTATACACAACCGTCTTTGCTAGTATGAGATATGCGCAAAATTTGTCAAAAGAAAAGACAATTGCTAGGAGTTCCTTTTCGGTAGTGGTATAGTTAAGTTGCGCTCCTTGCAATGTCTTACTAGCATAGTAAATGGGCTAAAAATGTTTACCAACACGTTGCCTTAAGACGGATCCGATTGCAAAGTCGCTTGCATCACACATAAGTTCGAATGGCATAGACCAATCCGGACTAATAAGTATAGGTGAATTAGTGAGCTTTACTTTAAGAAGATTAAACGCTTTGTGACACTCCTCCGAGAAAACAAAAGGAGCGTCCTTTTTGAGAAGTTTATTCAAGGGCGTGGAAATTTTGGAAAAATCCTTGATAAACCGCCGGTAAAACCCGGCGTGCCCAAGAAAACTTCGAACACCTTTGACATCGGTAGGGGATTTAAGCCCGGCGATAACATCAATTTTTGCCTTATCTACCTCAATCCCAACTTTGGAAATCTTGTGCCCGAGAACGATGCCTTCGCGAACCATAAAGTGGCATTTCTCCCAGTTGAGCACAAGATTGGCTTTTTCGCACCGAATCAACATACGCTCAAGATTATGAAGACATGACTCGAAGGTGTCTCCGTAGACTGAGAAGTTGTCCATAAACACCTCCATGCAGTCTTCGATCATATCATGGAATATCGCCACCATACACCTTTGAAAGGTATCAAGGGCGTTACATAAGCCGAAGGGCATACGTCGATAAGAAAATGTGCCATACGGGCACGTGAATGTGGTTTACTCTTGGTCTTCGGGTGCAATAGGGATTTGGAAGTATCCCGAAAAACCATCAAGAAAACAATAGAAACTCTTTCCAGCCAACCTCTCCAACATTTGATCGATGAAGGGTAGGGGAAAATGGTCCTTTCGGGTGGCATCATTCAATTTTTGATAGTCAATGCACACCCGCCACCCCGTAACAGTCCTGGTAGAAATCAATTCATTCTTTTCATTTGTGATTATGGTCATGCCACCCTTTTTGGGCACACATTGTACCAGACTCACCCAAGGACTGTCAGAGATAGGGTAGATAAGACCTGCATCAAGGAGTTTAACAGTCTCCTTCTTAACCACTTCCTACATGTGCGGGTTTAGTCGCCTCTGTCGTTGCACACACAGTTTGAAGTTATCTTCCATTAGGATTTTGTGTGTACAATAAGAGGGACTTATACCCATAATATCCTGAATTTTCCATGCAATAGCCGGTTTATGAGCTTTTAACACGGATACAAGTTTAGATTTTTGACTTACAGAAAGATCGGAAGCAATAATCACTGGGAGTTTAGACTCCTCCTCAAGAAAAGCATACTCTAGATTGTCTGGGAGTGGTTTCAACTAGGGCTGTGCATGGTCCATACCCGGACCGGACTAGACAATACCCGGACCGGACCGAAACCCAAACTTTTACGAAAATTAGAACCAAGGACCGGACCGTTTATACATGGTTCGGTTCGGTCCGATTCTAGCTTCGGTCCAAGCGGTTCGAGTAAATACCCGACCCGTTTATATTTTTGAAAACAATATAGAAAAGATACATGCTAAGTTAATCGTATTGAAGCAAAATTTAAAAGTGAAGATGATGTTCGATAAAAATAATAATTGGATATAAATATAGAGTAAATACTTCTTTGGCTTTCTCATTGTATACGAATTACATGTATATATAAACACCGCTAGACCACTGACTTATAACCAAATTAGGATTTTTTTTATTCAATATTATTATAATTCATTTGACTATAAGTTATATAAATGCTAAATATACATGCTAAGTTATATACATGATAAATATAATTCATTGGACTATAAGTTACATTCATGCAAAGGATTGATGTTGATTAAAGATTGAATTTGTTAAAAGAGTTTATCGGTTTACTTATTTTCATATTTAGTGTATGTATAAATGTAGATAAATATAATATGGTATGTGTCATGTCGAACACGGATAAACATTCTCTGAATCACCAAAGAATCTCTCACATATATATACATCATTCGGTTCGGTCCAAAACCATGGTCTTTTAGGGTTTGGCCCGGACCGGACCGATACCCGAAAAATCGAAAAATTATGGACCAAGGACCGGACCAAATACGTTCGGGTATTTCGGTTTTGGGTCGGTTCCTCTTCGGTCCTCGGTTTTTTTCGGTTCTGCCCGAACCATGCACACCCCTAGTTTCAACTCTAATTCAGGAGGTTCTTCAATTGAAGTTTTACTCCTGTAGGCATTTGCTTTCTCCAACTCCTCATGTTCTTCTTCGGTTGGCTCATAACCTTCAGCCATTAGGGTGGTCATCAAATCCACCTCATCCAACATATCCTCTTCACCATTTGCTATTTCACATTCACCTGTTCCCTGCAATTCTGGAAACTCCTGCAAAAACTCAACATGCGTGTCCACGGTTTGCAAATAATAACAAGTATCATCTAAGGACACGGGGTATTTTACTGCCTTATCAATAGCAAAGGTCACCTTTTGGTCACCTATTCTAAGGGTCAACTGTTGACCATAAACATCAATTAGACATCTAGCGGTATTTAAAAATGGCCTACCCAAAATAAGTGGAATCCTTTCATCCACTTCCATGTCTAGAACAACAAAATCAGCGGGGAAAACTAATGTCCCGATCTTAACTAGCATATTCTCTATAATTCCACGAAGGTATTTAATAGAGTGTTCAGCTAGTTGTATGGCCATACGAGTGGGTCTAAGTTCCCCAGGTGCTAGTTTAAGGTAAATAGAGTAGGGCATTAAATTAATACTAGCACTCAAATCCGCCAATGCCCGCATACAAGCAAGATTCCCCAATAAACAAGGAATAGAAAAACAACCCGGATCTTCCAACTTCTCGGGAAGTTGGTTTGTCACCACCGCTGTACAGGCTGCATTCAAAGTCACTGATGAAACACTTTCCATCTTTTTCCGGTTGGTGAGCAAATCTTTCATGAACCCAGCATACTTAGGCATCCCCGCAATAACATCAATGAAGGGCAAGTTGACATTTAATTTCTTAATTAACTCCATAAACTTTGACTTTTCCGCCTCTAACTTTTCTAACCTCTGTTTCCTCTGGTATGGGAGCGGTGGTTGATATTCCTTAACTACCGGTTTAGCAGCAACCGTTACCGGTATCTTTACAACTTCCTCAATCACCTGTTCTGACTCCTTATCCCCCTCCGGTTCACTAACAACTACTGGTTCACCATTCTTCACTAACGGAACTCGTAAATCATACTCATCAGGTTTCTTTGGTGGATCATATGCTAAACCACTTCGGGTGGTGATAGCATTAACGTGCCCATTCTTCGGGTTAGCATCCATGTTACTCGGTAACTCCCCCAGTTTCCTTTCATTACTCTGATTAGCAAGTTGACCAATTTGTTTCTCCAAATTCTGGATAGCCTCTTGTTGATTTCGAAACATTTGATCATTCTTCTTATTGTTTTGGGTGACGGTGGTAACAAGCTGGGTTTGAGACATCACAAGCTTTTCAATCATCGCTTCAAGGTTGGACTTTTTCTCTTCAACTTGGGGCTTCCGAAAATATCTGGGAGCTTGCTGTTGATAACCTCCACTAGATCCTGGCTGGAACCTCGAACCTTGATTACCTTGAGGATTATAAGGATTGTTTAAATTCCTATTAAACTGAGCACGTCCCTAAAACTGATTGTTGTTCTGTTGACTAATAAAAGCGATCTCTTCTTTCTGATTCATAGTCAAACCCGCATCACAATCCTTTGCTAAATGTAGTCCCCCACAATATTCAAAACCAACCTTAATACCATGAATATCCTTATCCAATTTCTCTAAATTCCTACCAAATTTGTCCAACTTAGCATTTATAGACCCATAATCATTATAAGCACCAGTGGTTTCGGTCCTCTTTACTGAAGCTGAACGGGGTAACTCATGATCTTGATGCCACTCGTGAGTGTAGGCAGCTTGCTTTTCAATGATCTCTAACGCTTCTTCTTTTGTCTTATCAATCAAAGTACCTCTCGGCTGCTTGATCAATACTCTGGTGAGTTGATATGTCACAACCTTTGTAGAAAATCTGAACCTTTTGTAAATCATTCAACCCGTGTTGCGGACATGAGCGTAACATATTAGCATAACGGTCCCAAGCATCAAATTATGTCTCACTGCTCTTTTGCCGGAATTGTGAAATTTCTGCTTGAAGTCTAGCAGCTCGAGACGCAGAGAAAAACTTTGATAAAAACTTATCTATAAAACCATCCCAAGAAGTAAACGTACCCTCGGGTTGCTTATCTAACCATCTCTTAGCTTCTCCCTTAAGAGTCCAGGGAAAAAGCCTTGTCTTGATCGAAGTATCAGCAACCTCATTCAACTTGAATAAGTTGTAAACATCATTAAAAACACAGAGATGCTCGTTAGCATCCTCACTATACTTGGGGTGAAATTGGCAATCAGAAGAAATCAAACTCAGAATTGGCCCTGTGATTTGAAAAGGCTGAGTGATGTTTGGTTGAGTAATCGAATTTCCTTGTCCAGCTCGGGTGGCCTTCAACTTTTCTGCCATAGTCTGAGGATGAGGTGGTTGATCAGCCATCTCTTCAGTATCGAAAATATCAAATGAAACGTAAGAGTCTTCTACTTCGTTGATTACAGGTGGTGATTCGGGCACCACAGTCTCATAACTACTACCCAAATTAATTATATTATCACTCGAAGAAGCTGATGAATCCACTGTAGACTGTTTTTCTTGACTTAACGCTTTAAATAACTCTCTTTCGGGCTCGTCAAATGGTTTAAGAATAGGAGAATTAGAAGAACGCGTATGTGGCATGCACTACCTATTATCTGAGAAATCACAACTAATAACTGATTAAATGCACCGATTCAACTGAGAATAAATGAAAAGTAATAATAAACTATAATTAAAACTAAACTAAGAACAATTAGATAACAATCTTAATTTTTGACACAACTGTCCCCGGCAGCGGCGCCAAAAACTTGATGTGTAAAATCGCGTCTATAATTTATATGTGAAAAATACCGGTAAAAAGGATTACTACAAAATAATGGGCAGTGTACCCAGTCGTGCAATAGTATGAAGTTGGTAAATCCGTATTCGTTCCAAGGACAGTTTAAACGTGGAAATTAAGGTTGCTACTAATGAAATCAAACTAGGTTAATCTATTAAATTGGAAATTACGAGATAATAGTTTTGATGGCTATTTAACGATTAGCCAAATCAATAATGATTTTTATCTAAAAACAGAAAAGGACAATATTTTTGGTATTTTGAGATTTAAGCTTTAAAGCAACAAACAAATAAAACAAGATAGTTGTAAACAATTATGAGAAAGAATGCTTGTCTAGACCTTTTACACCTAGGATTGGATGCATTTAGATTAAGCCCCAGTTATTATCTAACTTATGTTAATTATCTAGTCGATTCACCTGGAATTCCCCAACGCAAACACTTCAATTAAGATTACATGACACCGAATTTCCCGTAGCCTAAGACCTCCTAAATGTGACTAAATATCTCAACTGAGATGAAGACTCGAATCACAATCACACCAACTCTCGTTGTGTGTGATTCACCCCTATTTCATCTAGCCTTTTGAATTCAATTTACTCTCGTCTCCGAGTAAGCAAACAACCATTTAAGACCAACCAATTATAAATTTATGTATTAAATTAATGAACTCTCGTCCTATCACACAAATACACAACCAATTGAATTGAAAAGTCTAGCTTTAATAAGAATCGTTCTTTAATTCAAACATCAAATCATCATTAATTAAAAGAATAACTGATAAATAGCATCCAATACAAAGGTTTATAAGTCTAGACAAACATTAAATAACTTAGCCAATAACCATGACAACAAAAGAAATCAAAGTGACAAATAATAAAGGAAACATTGTTTGATAATTTAGAATCAACCTAACACGACGAATCTTGATTAGTGCTAATATTGATCCTTGAAATCGGAATGATTGGAGCGTTATAGTGACCTAAGAATTCCCCAAAAGTGACTGAAAATCGCCCTTAATGCTCCCAAAATCGGCTGCTAAAAAGATAACTCTTGAATAGAAACTGCACCCTTATTTATAGCAAGAGAATATCTGACCGACCCCATATGCGCGGTGCGCAACAAAGTGCGCGGCGCGCACTTCTAAAGAATTTTTGATGAACAAAATAAAAAGAACCCTGAACTATTTCGAAGCACAACTGCGCGGTTCGCAACCCTCTGCGTGAAATGTCCCGTTCATATTGATTATAAACGTTCCATATTAATTGATTTCGTCGCGAGGTTTTGACCTCTAAATGATACGTTTTTCAAAGACTGCATTCATTTTTAAAACAACCATAACCTTTATTTTATCGATAAAGGTTTAAAAAGCATTACGTAGATTATCAAATAATGATAATCTAAAATATACCGTTTACACACGACCATTACATAATGGTTTACAATATGAATATATTACATCAAAAATAAGTTTCTTGAATGTAGTTTTACATAATATCATACAAGCATGGACTCCAAATCTTGTCCTTATTTTAGTATGCAACAGTGGAAGCTCTTAATAATCACCTGAGAATAAACATGCTTAAAACGTCAATAAAAATGTTGGTGAGTTATAGGTTTAACCTATATATTATCAAATCATAATAATAGACCACAAGATTTCATATTTCAATACATCCCATACATAGAGATAAAAATCATTCATACGGTGAACACCTGGTAACCGACATTAACAAGATGCATATAAGAATATCCCCATCATTCCGGGACATCCATCGGACATAATATAAAAACTCGAAGTAGTAAAGCATCCACTACAATGGATGGGGTTTGTTGGGCCCAATAGATCTATCTTTAGGATTCGCTTCAATTAGTAGACTGGTTTACTAATTCTTAGGTTACCAAGTAAAAGGGGCATATTCGGCTTCGATCGTTCAACCATAGAAAGTAGTTTCATGTACTTGTGTCTATTTTGTAAAACATTTATAAAGCTGCATGTATTCTCATCCCAAAAATATTAGATTTTAAAAGTGGGACTATAACTCACTTTCACAGATTTTTACTTCGTCGGGAAGTAAGACTTGACCACTGGTCGATTCACGAACCTATAACAAATATGTATATATATATATATATATATATATATATATATATATATATATATCAAAGTATGTTCAAAATATATTTACAACATTTCTAATACGTTTTAATGTTTTAAGTTTATTAAGTCAGCTGTCCTCGTTAGTAACCTACAACTAGTTGTCCATAGTTAGATGTACAGAAATAAATTGATATATATTATCTTGACCCAATCCACGACCCAGTGTATACACATCTCAGGCTAGATCACAACTCAAAGTATATATATTTTTGGAATCAACCTCAACCCTGTATAGCTAACTCCAACATTACTGCATATAGAGTGTCTATGGTTGTTCCAAATAATATATATAGATGGGTCGATATGATATGTCAAAACATTTGCATACGTGTCTATGGTATCCCAAGATTACATAATATATTAGAATATATGTATTATACAATATAAGTTAGCTATGATATGATTAATATAGATTTGTTATCAATTTTCACGTAGCTACAACAAGTAAAAATATCCAATCGTGTTTTACCCATAACTTCTTCGTTTTAAATCCGTTTTGAGTGAATCCAATTGCTATGGTTTCATATTGAACTTAAGTTTATGAATCTATACAGAAAAATTATAAGTTTATAGTTGGAAGTACAGGTTACAAGTCATTTTTGTAAAGGCAGTCATTTCAGTCGAAAGAACGACATCTAGATGACCATTTTGGAAAACATACTTCCACTTTGAGTTTAATCATGATTTTTGGATATAGTTTCATGTTCATAAGAAAAATAATTTTCCCAGAAGAACAACTTTTAAATCAAAGTTTATCATAGTTTTTAATTAACTAACCAAAAACAGCCCGCGGTGTTACTACGACGGCGTATATCCAGTTTTACGGTGTTTTTCGTGTTTTCAGGTTTTAAATCATTAAGTTAGCATATCATATAGATATAGAACATGTGTCTAGTTGATTTTAAAATTCAAGTTAGAAGGATTAACTTTTGTTTGTGAACAAGTTTAGAATTAACTAAACTATGTTCTAGTGATTTCAAGTTTATAACTTCGAATAAGGTAGTTTTATATATATGAATCGAATGATGTTATGAACATCATTACTACCTCAGGTTTTATGGATAAACCTACTAGAAATGAGAAAAATAGATCTAGCTTCAAAGGATCCTTGGATGGCTTGAAAGTTCTTGAAGCAGAATCATGATACGAAAACAAGTTCAAGTAAGATTTCCACTCGAAATAAGATTGTTATAGTTATAGAAATTGAATGAAAGTTTGAATATGAGTATTAACTTGTATTAGAAAGATATCTTACTATAAATAAGAAAGATTTCTTGAGGTTGGATGATCACTTTACAAGATTAGAACTTATAGAATTTATGAAGAACACTTAGAACTTGAAGATAGAACTTGAGAGAGATTAATTTGATGAAGAAAATTGAAGAATGAAAGTGTTTGTAGGTGTTTTTGGTCATTGGTATATGGATTAGATATAAAGGATGTGTAATTTTGTTTACATGTAAATAAGTCATGAATGATTACTAATATTTTTGTAATTATATGAGATATTTCATGCTAGTTGCCAAATGATGGTTCCCACATGTGTTAGGTGACTCACATGGGCTGCTAAGAGCTGATCATTAGAGTGTATATACCAATAGTACATACATCTAAAAGCTGTGTATTGTACGAGTACGAATACGGGTGCATACGAGTATAATTGTTGATGAAACTGAACGAGGATGCAATTGTAAGCATTTTTGTTAAGTAGAAGTATTTTGATAAGTGTCTTGAAGTCTTTCAAAAGTGTATGAATACATATTAAAACACTACATGTATATACATTTTAACTGAGTCGTTAAGTCATCGTTAGTCGTTACATGTAAATGTTGTTTTGAAACCTTTAGGTTAACGATCTTGTTAAATGTTGTTAACCCATTATTTATTATATCTAAATAGATGTTAAATTATTACATTATCATGATATTATGATATATTAATTTATCTTAGTATGATATATATACAGTTAAATGTTGTTACAACGATAATCGTTACATATATGTCTCATTTCGAAATCATTAAGTTAGTAGTCTTGTTTTTACATATGTAGTTCATTGTTAATACACTTAATGACATGTTTACTTATCATTTATCATGATTAAACATAGTGTATCAATATCTTAATATGATTCATATGTATTTAGTAAGACGTTGTTATAACGATAATCGTTATATATATCGTTTCGAGTTTCTTAATTCAATAAACTCAATTTTATGTATATAACTCATTGTTAAAATACCTAATGAGATACTTACTTATCATAATATCATGTTAACTATATATATAATCATATATATATATATATATCATCATATTGTTTTTACAAGTTTTAACGTTCGTGAATCACCGGTCAACTTGGGTGGTCAATTGTCTATATGAAACCTATTTAAATTAAACAAGTCTTAACAAGTGTGATTGATTAACATATTGGAAACACTTAATCATGTAAATAACAATTTTATTTAATATATATAAACATGGAAAAGTTCGGGTCACTACAGTACCTACCCGTTAAATAAATTTCGTCCCGAAATTTTAAGCAGTTGGAGGAGTTGACGTATCTTCTAGAATGCGGGTATTTCTTCTTCATCTGATCTTCTCATTCCCAGGTGAACTCGGGTCCTCTACGAGCATTCCATCGAACTTTAACAATTGGTATCTTGTTTTGCTTAAGTCTTTTAACCTCACGATCCATTATTTCAACGGGTTCTTCGACGAATTGAAGTTTTTCGTTGATTTGGATTTCGTCTAACAGAATAGTGAGATCTTCTTTAGCAAAACATTTCTTCAAATTTGAGACGTGGAAAGTGTTATGTACAGCCGCGAGTTGTTGTGGTAGTTCAAGTCGGTAAGCTACTGGTCCGACACGATCAATAATCTTGAATGGTACTATATACCTTGGATTTAATTTCCCTCGTTTACCAAATCGAACAACGCCTTTCCAAGGTGCAACCTTAAGCATGACCATCTCTCCAATTTCAAATTCTATATCTTTTCTTTTAATGTCGGCGTAGCTCTTTTGTCGACTTTGGGCGGTTTTCAACCGTTGTTGAATTTGGATGATCTTCTCGGTAGTTTCTTGTATTATCTCCGAACCCATAATCTATCTATCCCCCACTTCACTCCAACAAATCGGAGACCTGCACTTTCTACCATAAAGTGCTTCAAACGGCGCCATCTCAATGCTTGAATGGTAGCTGTTGTTGTAGGAAAATTCTGCTAATGGTAGATGTCGATCCCAACTATTTCCAAAATCAATAACACATGCTCGTAGCATGTCTTCAAGCGTTTGTATCGTCCTTTCACTCTGCCCATCAGTTTGTGGATGATAGGCAGTACTCATGTCTAGACGAGTTCCTAATGCTTGCTGTAATGTCTGCCAGAATCTTGAAATAAATCTTCCATCCCTATCAGAGATAATAGAGATTGGTATTCCATGTTTGGAGACGACTTCCTTCAAATACAGTCGTGCTAACTTCTCCATCTTGTCATCTTCTCTTATTGGGAGGAAGTGTGCTGATTTGGTGAGACGATCAACTATTACCCAAATAGTATCAAAACCACTTGCAGTTCTTGTAAATTTAGTGATGAAATCCATGGTAATGTTTTCCCATTTCCATTCTGGGATTTTGGGTTGTTGAAGTAGACCTGATGGTTTTTGATGCTCAGCTTTGACCTTAGAACACGTCAAACATTCTCCTACGTATTTAGCAACATCGGCTTTCATACCTTGCCATCAAAAATGTTTCTTGAGATCTTTGTACATCTTCCCCGTTCCAGGATGTATTGAGTATCTGGTTTTATGAGCTTCTCTAAGTACCATTTCTCTCATATCTCCAAATTTTAGCACCCAAATTCTTTCAGCCCTATACCGGGTTCCATCTTCCCGAATATTAAGATGCTTCTCCGATCCTTTGGGTATTTCATCCTTTAAATTTCCCTCTTTTAAAACTCCTTGTTGCGCCTCCTTTATTTGAGTAGTAAGGTTATTGTGAATCATTATATTCATAGCTTTTACTCGAATGGGTTCTCTGTCCTTTCTACTCAAAGCGTCGGCTACCACATTCGCCTTCCCCGGGTGGTAACGAATCTCAAAGTCGTAATCATTCAACAATTCAATCCACCTGCGCTGCCTCATGTTCAGTTGTTTCTGATTAAATATATGTTGAAGACTTTTGTGGTCGGTATATATAATACTTTTGACCCCATATAAGTAGTGCCTCCAAGTCTTTAACGCAAAAACAACCGCGCCTAATTCCAAATCATGCGTCATATAATTCTTCTCGTGAATCTTCAATTGTCTAGACGCATAAGTAATTACCTTCATTCGTTGCATTAATACACAACCGAGACCTTGCTTTGAAGCATCACAATATATCACAAAATCATCATTCCCTTCAGGTAATGACAATATAGGTGTCGTAGTTAACTTTTTCTTTAACAATTGAAACGCTTTCTCTTGTTCATCCTTCCATTCAAATTTCCTCCCTTTATGCGTTAATGCAGTCAAGGGTTTTACTATTCTGGAAAAATCTTGGATGAACCTTCTGTAGTAACAAGCTAGTCCTAAAAATTGGCGTATATGATTCGGAGTTTTTGGGGTTTCCCATTTTTCAACGGTTTCAATCTTTGCTAGATCCACCTGAATACCTTCTTTGTTCACTATGTGATCGAGGAATTGAACTTCTTTCAACCAAAATGCACACTTTGAAAACTTACCGTACAGTTTTTCTTTTCTCAGCAACTCTAGCACTTTTCTTAAATGTTCTTCATGCTCTTGATCATTCTTCGAGTAAATAAGTATGTCATCGATGAAAACAATGACAAACTTGTCAAGATATGGCCCATACACTCGGTTCATGAGGTCCATGAACACAGCTGGTGCGTTCGTCAATCTAAACGGCATAACCGTTTGCTAATACGAGTAAAAATTTATTATCCAAGGGTGTCGGTGAATAACTTAGTTTAGCACAAAAATCTCTACTCATATAGCTTCTATCCGCACCCGAATCAAATAAAACATAAGCAGATTTATTGTCAATGAGAAACGTACCCGTAACAAGCTCCGGGTCTTCCTGCGCTTCTGCCGTATTAATATTGAAAACTCTTTCGCGGCCCTACCCATTAGTATTCCCCTGATTCGGGCAATTTCTACTAAAGTGGCCCGGTTTTCCACATCCAAAACAAACTATGGCGGTATTATTTGTTCCGACATTATTTGTTCCTTTAGTTCTGTTATGCATTGGTCCGTATATTTTGCACTTCTTAGCGCTATGACCATTTCTTTTACACCTGTTGCAAAATGTCGTGCAGAACCCCAGGTGATGCACTTCACATCTCTGGCATGGCTGTTTTTGGTTTTTGTTGCCATTGTTGTTATTGAGATTGTTGTTGGGATTGTTATTGTTGCTGTTGTTATTGTTGTTGTTATTGTTGTTGGGCCGGTTATTGTAGTTGTTGTTGGGATGTTTGTTGAAGTTGTTGTTGCGATTGATGTTGCGGTTATTGGGATAGTTGTTGCGATTTTGGTTGTGATTGTTGTTGTTGTATTGGTGACTCTTGTCATTGGTTTCTTCCCACTTTCTCTTGACTTGTTTCATGTTAGCCTCTTCGGTCTCCAGCTCTTTAATCTTTCCTTCGATCTGGTTCACTAATTTGTGAGCCATTCGACATGCCTTTTGTATGGAGGCGTGCTCGTGTGAACTCACATCTTCTTGAATTCTTTCCGGTAACCCTTTTACAAATGCGTCGATCTTCTCTTCTTCGTCTTCAAACGTTCTGGGACACAATAGGCTGTGAATCGTCGTTCGTACGTGGTGATATCGAAACCTTGCATTCGTAATCCTCTAAGCTCTACCTTGAGCTTATTGACCTCGTTCCTGGGACGATACTGCTCGTTCATCAATTGCTTGAATGCTGACCATGGTAGTGCGTAAGCAGCATCTTGTCTTACCTGCTCGAGATAGGTATTCCACCACGTTAACGCCGTACCTGTGAAGGTATGCGTAGCATACTTAACTTTGTCCTCTTCAGTACACTTACTTATGGCAAACACCGATTCGACCTTCTCGGTCCACCGTTTCAATCCAATCGGTCTTTCGGTTCCATCAAATTACAAAGGTTTGCAGGCAGTGAATTCTTTGTAGGAGCATCCTACACGATTTCTTGTGGAATTAGTTCCACTGCTAGATCCAAAGTTATTGTTATTTTGCATTGCAGCCTGCACTACGGCTATGTTCGCAGCAAGGAAAACACGGAAGTCTTCCTCACTTATGTTTGATATTACTCAAAATAGACATATCATTAGTCACAATATCAAGTCCTATCGTCGGTTATTTCATACGAATTTGTAATATTTCCATTATTATTCCGTTGTATTGTAATTAAGCATAGAATCATTGAATACTTGAAGAAATGTTGAAGATAATGAATGAAACAACTCAAAGATCAAAACTAGAACAAGAAACGAAGAAACAAAAAAATGAAAGCTACAGTGCGCGCCGCCCACTATTCGCGCACACCACCGCGCACTCAAGACTTTGATCAGAACATTTGATTAAAATGGAAACCAGAGAGCGCCCCGCGCAAGTTCAACAGAGCGCGCCGCGCACAACAGAGAGCGCCGCGCACAACAGAGAGCGCCGCGCACTTCGCCGCGCACAAGTACCTGAAACGTCCAAATTAAAGTGCGATCGTGAACTGGAAAGTAAAAGTGTGGTAGGTGAGTAGTGCGCTCCGCGCACCCCTTATGTGCGCGCCGCGCACAGTGCTTTCCAGCTACTTTTCAGCCTTTTTAAACCTCTTTCCAGCTTCATTCCAAGTGTGCCAGTTTTCTTTCTATTCAGGGATGAAAACATATCATTCAAAACAGTTCTTGAGCTTATCAAAGTGCATCTAAACACTAAAATCATTGAAGATTCAAGGATCATTCAAGGGCTTCATCCAAGATTACTCTAAAAAGGTCAATCTTGTATTTACAATGAATTCTATCTTTGTTACTGTTATGTTTAAGTTTTCTAGCATGATTGTTGGCTAGTTCCTTTTATGTTCATCTAGATAAATAACCGAGATGTTGAATGTTTACTTTTGATTGATAGTTACCATGCACGATAGTTTGATGTTTGAATACAAGAACCATTCTTGTTAAGTTTAATCTTTTCGATTCAACTAGTTAGTATACTTGTTCAACTAAGAAACACCATCTTGCTGATTTAGTATATTGATTTACACCTAGTGACAAGTGTTTGCCCGTCTATTACCAAAAGGGGTAAGTTGCGTTCAAACGGTTAATCTATATAGGAATGTAAGAACGATTCTTTTAGATACTCTCAGATAGCTTAATTGATATGTGTAGTTGTCTAGGTGAACGATCAATTCCCTAGAATCTGTCATGCATATTTTCACTACTCAATTCCATATAACTAATAGGTGTTAGTAATTTGCCTTATCTAGTGACGTTTATAGGGATCTTATTACCACACTTAATTGATTACTTGGGTTGGGTGAATTGAACATTTAACCAGACCAATGGAATGAACTTAGCTAAACCATTAGTTGACATAGGAGTGGATCATGATCAACACACCATTGACTTGATCATTCTTCAAGTCTTTAGACTAGTTGAATTAGTTGATTACAAATAGGAGGTCTTAGATGACAAGAACATCACTTGCGTCGTGTAATCCCGTTTGAGTGTTTATTCAAGACTACTCTTGGTAAACCGATCAATTAGTTCTCGTGCAAAACCAATCGATCCGATCTTAATCCTAAATAAACATTCACATCGAGGGTAAAAAGTCTAGATGAGCATATTTCATCTCTTTGATATCAAAACTATCTTAATTGCTTTCCTTGCACTTATAAACTTAAAAGACCAAAAATATTGTTTTTACTTTTACTCTTCTATGATTTGGCTAATCGTTAAATAAGCCACAAAACATAAATATTGTACCTTTAAATTTTATTTACTTAGTTAATCATAATATAGTTTATAATTCTAGTTTGACTAATACAACTGTCCTTGGAACGATACACGGAACTAAACCAGTTACTATACTACTACACGATCGGGTACACTGTCCGTTAGTGTGTAGCAATCTTTAATCGGTATTTTTCCATATTATTTTATACAACAATTCATATACCACTTTACGACACATCAAGTTTTTGGCGCCGCTGCCGGGGACAGTTTTGTGTCAAAATAGAATTATTAACTGATTTGTGATTAAGTAGTTTCTTAATTATTTTAAATTATTAATAGTCTTTGATTTTTAAACTTATAGAATCGGTATGTTTAATAGTTTTTGTTAGTTGTGTGATTGACAGTTTATAGGTCGCATATGCCACATACCCGAAGTTCAGAATCTCCATTACTTACACCGTTTACAGAACCTGATAGAAAGCTTGGTAGGATTCCAAAAGAAGTACTTGAAATTTTTGAATCTTCATCAAAGCAAGAAACCTTTGATTCAGAATCAAGTACGACCAAGCCTCGATATTCAGACTTTGGTAAACCCGTTCAACCCCCAAATTTTGAAATGGAAGGAGAAAGACCGTTGGTACCACGACAATCAATGGCAGCAAAGATGAAAGCAACCCGGACCGGACAAGGTAGTGCTATTACTCCGCCTACTGGTGAGGTAACTTTTGAAATAAAAGGACCTATTCTTCAAATGATTAATAACAGGTGTCAATTTGGTGGTGGTCCGAATGAAGATGCAAACGAACATATTCGTCTCTTTCAAGAGATATGTCTTCTTTTTAAACTTAAACCAGAAACTGACCAGGCCATATTTTTAAGACTTTTCCCTTGGACACTCCAAGGGGAAGCACGAAGTTGGTTTGATTCATTGGCCGAGGCTACGATAGAAACGTGGGATGGTATGTTGGAAAAATTTCTTAAGAAATATTTTCCAGCATCCAAGTTCGCGAGACTCCAACACGAAATTACCCAATTCTGTCAAAAGCCGATGGAAACCCTGTACGAAGCATGGAATCGATTTTCCAAAATGCTAAGAGGTTGTCCAAACCATGGTTTGGATACCTTTCAAAAGGTCCAAATCTTTTACAAAGGTTGTGATGTAGCAACCCGAATTTCAATTGACCAAGCGGCCGGTGGTTCTCTTATGGACAAAACCGAGCAAGAGGCTTATGAAATAATCGAGAAGCTAGCCGATTATTCTCATGAGTGGCATCAAGAATGCCCAATTACTCGTAATGCTCAAGTCCAAAGTGTCGGCGCCTATGATGACCTTAGTTCCCTAAGTGTTAAAATAGACGGTGTTGCTCGAACCATGGATAAAATCACCAAGGAAATTCATAGTATGAAAGTAGGTTGTGAATACTGTGGTGGTCTTCATTTAGGAAAAGATTGTGATGCCGGTTTAACAATGGCTCAAAAAGAAGAAGTGGCTTTCATAAGCCAAAGAAATAACAATCAATTTCAAGGAAGAGCCCAATTTAACCGGAACTTTAACAACCCCTACAACCCTCAAGGTCAAAATTCCAATTACCAACAAGGGTCAAGTAGTGGGTTCCAACAACAAACTCCGGGTTTTTATCAAAAACCCCAACAGGAAGAAAAAAAGTCAAATTTGGAGAGTATGTTGGAAAAGTTGATTGCATCACAAACTCAGCTTGTCACAACTATAAACCAAACCAACGAGAAAAACGAACACCAGTTTCGAAATCAACAAGCCTCAATTCAGAATTTGGAGAAACAAATGAGTGGTTTAGCTAATTTACTTAGTGAGAGAAAACCAGGTAGTTTACCGGGCGATACAAATAAGAACCCTCGAAATGAGCACGCCAATGTTATCACCACACGGAGTGGTTTAGCATACGATGCTCCAAAAATGCCCGAAAATTATGATTTTAGTGTTCCGTTGAACCGAAATGATGAACCAGTTAAGGAGCCGGAAAAAGTGGTTGAAAAGGAAGAACGGGAAAACCCGTAGTGAAACCATATCAACCACCGCTCCCATACCCAAGAAAATAACAACAAGAAAGGCTAGAGGCTGAAAGGTCAAAATTCCTAGATATGTTTAAACAAATTAACATAAATATGCCTTTCATTGATGTAATCTCAGGTATGCCCAAGTATGCTAAGTTCTTAAAAGACTTACTTACTAATCGGAAGAAAATGGAGGAACTTTCATCCGTCACCATGAATGCTAATTGTTCAGCAATTTTGATGAACAAAATACCAAAGAAATTAGCAGATCCTGGAAGTTTTACCATACCATGTCTCCTGGGAGATTTGGAATGCATTAAAGCATTAGCGGATTTAGGGGCTAGCATAAATTTAATGCCTTATTCATTATATGTTAAGCTAAATCCCGGGGTACTAAAACCAACCCGAATGGCAATTCAACTAGCGGACCGCTCTGTTAAATTCCCTCGTGGAATTTTAGAGAATATGTTGGTAAAAGTAGGTACCCTAGTATTTCCGGCTGACTTTGTAATTTTGGACATGGAGGAGGACACACGTGTGCCTCTTATATTAGGTCGACCTTTCCTCAATACTGCTAGAGCTATGATAGATGTTCATGGGCAGAAATTGACCCTTAGTATTGAAGATATGAAGGTTACCTTTTCCGTTGACCATGCCCTACAATACCCCGAGTCTACTGATGATCAATGTTATTATTTGTAAACCGTAGACACATATTCGGAGTTGTTGCAGGAATTTCCAGAATTGCAAGGTACGGGAGAATGCATTTTTGCGGAAGGTGATGAAGAGAATATGGTGGAAGAAGTGGAGATGTTGACCACCTTGATGGCTAACGGTTATGAGCCAAATGATGAAGAATACAGAAAGTTGGATTTAGGAAATGAGTACCGATGTAAAACATCGATTGAAGAACCTCCCGTTTTAGAACTCAAGCCACTTCCAAAACACTTGGAATATGCTTACCTACAAGAAGGTTCTACTCTCCCGGTTATCATTTCATCCGAACTCTCTATAAGTGAGAAGTCTAAACTTGTTTCCATATTAAAAGCCCATAAAACGGCTCTAGCATGGAAAATTCATGACATCAAGGGTATAAGTCCCTCTTATTGTACGCATAAGATATTAATGGAAGATAACTATAAGCCATGTGTACAAAGACAAAGGCGACTCAACCCTAATATGCAAGAAGTTGTTAAAAAGGAGATTGTCAAACTCCTAGATGCAGGTCTCATTTATCCAATTTCGGATAGCCCTTGGGTGAGTCCGGTCCAATGCGTGCCCAAAAAGGGTGGCATGACCGTTGTCATAAATGAAGACGACCAATTAATTTCTACCAGGACTATCACGGGTTGGAGGGTATGTATTGATTACAGAAAATTAAATGATGCTACCCGAAAAGACCATTTTCCTCTTCCTTACATTGATCAAATGTTGGAAAGGTTGGCAGGAAAGAACTTTTATTGTTTTCTTGATGGTTTCTCGGGATATTTCCAAATCCCTATAGCACCCGAGGACCAAGAGAAAACGACCTTTACATGCCCTTATGGTACTTTCTCCTATCGACGTATGCCCTTTGGCTTATGCAATGCTCCTACTACCTTTCAAAGGTGTATGGTAGCTATTTTTCATGATATGATTGAAGACTTTATGGAAGTATTCATGGATGACTTTTCAGTCTTCAGTGATTCTTTTGACTCATGTCTTCATAATCTTGAGTGTATGTTGATTAGGTGTAAAGAATCAAATCTTGTGCTAAACTGGGAAAAATGCCATTTTATGGTAAAAGAGGGCATTGTATTGGGTCATAAAACTTCTTGTGCAGGTCTGGAGGTGGATAGAGCTAAAGTGGAAGTCATAGCCAAATTACCACCACCGTCAAATGTAAAAGGCGTAAGAAGTTTTCTGGGGCCCGCTGGTTTTTACCGGCGGTTCATTAAAGATTTTTCCAAAATTGCAACCCCCATGAACAAACTTCTTGAGAAAGACACTCCATTTGTCTTTACGGAAGACACTCCATTTGTCTTTACGGACGAGTGTCTTACCGCCTTTAACCTACTTAAAGCAAAGCTCACACAATCACCCATTCTCATATCGCCAAATTGGTCAATACCATTCGAACTTATGTGTGACGCTAGTGACTTTGCTATTGGTGCCGTCTTGGGGCAAAGAATTGAAAAACATTTCAAGCCCATTTATTATGCTAGCAAGACATTACAAGGAGCCCAACTTAATTACACTACCACCGAGAAGGAACTCCTGGCAATCATCTTTTCGTTTGATAAATTCTGATCCTATTTGGTACTAGCAAAGACGGTTGTCTATACAGACCACTCGGCATTGAAGTACTTGCTTGCTAAGCAAGATGCTAAACCCCGATTAATACGTTGGGTCTTGCTTTTGCAAGAATTCGACATCGATATTAAAGATAAAAAGGGGGCCGAAAACCTAGCTGCCGATCACCTTTCTCGACTTGAGAACCCGAATCTTGGGGTTCTCCATGAGACTGTTATCCAAGATAACTTTCCAGACGAAAATCTCATGAAGATTGAGAAAATCGATGATCCATGGTTTGTAGACATAGCCAACTATCTTGCGGGTGGATTCCTAGAAACCGGTATGTCACATCAGAAACGAAAAAAAAATTTCAGTGACATAAAATACTATTTTTGGGAAAGCCCGTATCTCTTCAAACGGTGTCCCGATGGGATAATCCGTCGATGTGTCTCCGGGGAAGAATGCAATCAGATTCTTCTCCAATGTCATCTTGGTCCCACTGGTGGACATTTCGGACCCCAAGTCACGGGGAGAAAAGTCTATGAGGCCGGTTTTATTGGCCTACCATCTTCAAGGATGCCCACCAAGTATGTAAATCATGCGATTCTTGCCAAAGGGCATGAAAAATTAGTCAGAAAGATGAAATTCCTCAAAACATAATCCAAGTTTGTGAGGTTTTCGACATTTGGGGCATTGATTTCATGGGACCATTCCCAAAATCTAATTCCAACCAATACATACTCGTTGCAGTTGACTACGTATCAAAATGGGCGGAGGCAAAGGCTCTCCCCACAAATGATGCACGAGTTGTTATAATTTTTCTTAAAGAGCTTTTTGCCCGATTTGATACCCCGAAATCATTAATTAGTGACCGTGGTACCCATTTTTGCAATGCCCAATTGGAAAAGGTGTTGAAACGATATGGGGTAACCCATAAAATTTCTACATCTTATCACCCACAAACAAGTGGGCAAATTGAAAACACGAATCGGGCATTGAAAAGGATCCTTGAGAAAACAGTTGGATCAAATCCTAAGGTGTGGTCAACAAAGCTTGGCGATGCTTTGTGGGCGTTTAGAACCGCCTACAAAACTCCTATTGGAACCACACCTTACCGCCTAGTCTATGGGAAGGCATGTCATCTCCCTTTGGAGATAGAGCACAAATCACATTGGGCTCTTAAGACATGTAATCTCGATCTTACGGAAGCGGGAAACCTTCGTCTAAACTAACTTAATGAGTTGGATGAGTTGAGACAAAATGCCTATGAAAACTCACTCATTTACAAGGAAAAGACCAAAGTTTGGCACGATAACCGTCTCAAGAATCCAAAAGATTTTAAAGAGGGTGATCGTGTTTTGTTATTTAACTCACGATTTAAACTTTTTCCTGGAAAACTCAAGTCCCGATGGATGGGACCATTTGTGGTTAATAAGGTTTTTCCATATGGAACGGTGGAATTAAGGAACGCAAAAGGTGACACATTTAAGGTAAACATGCACAGGGTCAAACTATATGTTGATGGACCCATGAACATTGAAGATGAGGTCAACCTCGTCTTTGACCCCAAAGCTACCTAAGTTTGGGGGAAGAGTCGAGTGAAGCGACTCAATTTTTAAACCTTCACGAATGTTAGAATTAGGATTGCGTGATTTTGAGTGATTCTGTGTGATTTTTTTTACTTCTGTGATTACCTTAAAGTTACCAACTAAAGCTAAACTGATCAAAAGCGAAAAAAAGTGAAGAACACATGGTGCGCGCCGCGCACCCTTGTTTGTGCGCCCCGCGCACACCACTGAATTCATTAAATCGAGAAAAATTTTGATCAGCAAGCTTCCTGAGTTAGTCTCTGGTACACTCCACTCAAAACCAAAAAAGAAAAATACCGTGCAAGCTTGTGCGCGCCGCGCACACTTCAGTGTGCGCTCCGCGCACCCCTCCGTTCAGCTACTTTTTGGTTCAATTATTGTGGGGCCCACTTTTAATTCTCAACCACAAAAACCCCAACCCCGATTTCTGCCATTTTTCATCCCCAAATTCTGCATCTATCTCTTCCAAACTCAAAAACCTACCAAACCCTAGCCAATTTTCATCCAATCTTCACCAAATCTCTTCCATTTTCAAGCAAATTCAAGATGAGGAGAGTATGTTCATGTTCTTCTACTTTTTATTCTTTTTAATACATCGATTTTAATCTCTTAATTTCGAATTTGTTGAAGAATTTAAGTGGGTTTTCTTTAATTTCATGATTTTTGTGAACATTAACATGCTCTAATTATTATGTACACCTTGTATGCCTTAAAATTGAGATTCCATTGTATTTTTATGATATTCTTATGAATCTAGGGTTTACATGCCAATAGAATTGCTAGCTTGATAATGTGTTAAGGATAGTTTGTAATTGGTAATTGTGGGTTGATTGAAGATGATTTTGGATGTTTTATGAGTCTTGTTATCTTGAATAAAAGTCTCAAAGTTGAAATGCTAACATGAATTGAATGAAAAATTGATAATGTAAGCATGAAAAGCTTTAGTGTTCCACTTAATTATGCTTGTTGTGATATGATTAATAGATTTTTGGGTAACAATAACATGATGAATTAAATTGTGCTTAAGGATTATGTTCAAATTTGGTTTCTATAATGCTATACTAGTCATGATAATCTTTGCTCTTAAAATGATTTATTAGCTTGAAGGATTAACATAACTATTGCTATATGTATCTTTGAACATGTATTTTGATTTAACCTAACACTAACAAGGTATTATTTCTATATGCCTTTTTGTTTTGGTGTTGTTTCTTATGTGTAGACAAGGTCATCTAGTCAAGCGGCCCAACAAGGACAAGGTTCAAACCAAGGAAGACAACAAGCACCCGTACCGGATCAAAATGATCCTGCTGTTTGGTTAGCTTATGTCCGGGATCATGAGGACTACGTGGAAGAATATGAATGGGTGGTAAGAAAAAAATGTGAGGCCACTTGGTATTTTGACCCGGAACCATTGGTTCAAGCAAGAGAGTACAATAGAGTCGCACGAATGTTAGAGGTGAAACACCAATTGTCATCCGGACAAGAAATCACAATTCAGTCATGGGAACGGGTTATGCGGATAAATGAAACCATTTACCCCGAGTTGTGCAAGGAATTCATCGCAACTCTGAACTTTCAATGCATTTTAAATCCGAGAGGGCAGGATTATATGAGGTTTAGATTGGGAGGTTTGGCTCGATCAATGAGCCAAATCGATTTAGCTCGTGCTTTGGACATATATAACGAGCTAGATGACAATCAATTGGACGCATATCTCCGACAGACAGAGTATTACGATTCCAGCTACAATCCCAGAATTTTTTGGAGCGACATAAGTAATTACCAATTCGCTGCTAGTCGAAGCACATTCACGAAAATACATCATCAAGAGGCGAAGTTAATTCAGAGGTTGGTTTCTTGCACATTCAATGCAAGAAGGGAAGGAAACAACAAGGTAACGAGGCTAGACATTTTTCTGATGGACAAAATCTACAATAAAAGTCCAGTTGATATTCCAACCACCGTGGCAAAATATCTAAACGAAACAGGGACAATAAATATAAACCCTATTGTAGGTGGTCACTATATCACTCGAATAGCGAGCTCGTTTGGAATTAACTTTGACCGGCTAGTAGCAAATCCAGACATGATGGAACCTTTGGGAAGTATATACTATATCAATGCCCAATTTTTGCAGCTCGACCAACACAATCGGCTCATTCCCTTTGTTCCTAGGATGGAACCACCTCAAAACCCACCCCGTGCCCACGATCATGAAGCAGGTGGTAGCGGTGTCGGACGAGAAAATGTGCAGGAGGAGGTTCACATGGAGGAACCTGAAAGTGAAGAAGAATTACCTCAGTTTCAAAGGAGAAGGCGTAGGCAGACGTAAAGGACACGGGAAGAAGAGTTGGAGGAAGTGATTTCCGGTTTTCATGATTTTCGGGTTGGTTATCAACACAGAGATGACCAATATGAAGAACAAAGGCGACAATTTAACGAATTTCAGGAAGAACAACGGGAGCATAATAGGGCTTCAAGGTATGATCAAAGGTGGGGGAATTACAGGGGCGATTGGCTTCGCCATAATGTTAGTTTGTATATGCAAAACCCACAGGATTATTATGCCACTTCCTACCAAAACCCGACCTATTATAACACACCGAACAGAATTCTGAGTCCTCCCTTATACGATGAGCAAGCGGCTATGCAGGATGCACAGACGCGCTTTGAGGACCAATACCCGCGCGGGAGACCTCGAAATGATGGTTCGGGAACCTACTCCGGATGGCCTTTTGGTAATTTCTCTAGTGATGATTAGAGGGCAAATGTACCTTATTTGATGATTGGTAACAATTTGGTGATTTTTCAGAAACTTTGGTTTGTAATAATTTGAATATTTGTATTGTAGACTAATGTTTGTGGTGGTTGTGTTAAAAACACCATTTTTATCTATTTAATTTTTGTGTGCTTGTTTATTTCTTATTGTTAAGGTTTAGTGATGCTGGCATTAAGTTCAGCGACGTACAAACATTTTGGAATTTGTGATAGAGATCAAGGAATTAACGATGTTCTTATGCTGGCATTAAGTTCAGCGCCATCGCTCACCTAAGTTTCATGATCTCAGGCTTATTATCAAGGTTTTTCGAACTCTTTTCACACAAATGCCCTCGTGAATTTTTTAAAATTTTTTTGATTTTAAGTAATGAGGGCCTTACTTAATCTTAAGTGTGGGGGGAGGTAATTCTCTCTGGTACATCTTGGCTTACTTTCGAATTCTTAATGGAATGGTGAAATTTTTTTGAAATTTTATCTTCATAAATTCAAATTTTGTTTAAAATTTGTAGATTTTAAAACTAGGTGTATAAACCGAAATTATTATCACGAAACAAATTTAGAAACAACCAAATGATTGAATTTATTTCGGTTAAAAGTCATAAAACTAGTAATCATATAAAAGGGATAATCAACATGTTTTACCACATTCTTAATGGAAATAATTATTAAAGCCTTAACGAAAAAGCCAAGTGTGGGGGATTTTACCAATCTTTTCGAATTACTATCACAAATTTTGCAAAATTAAAACGATTAAAGTACGTTTGGCTTGAAAAAGGAATAAAAGTCACTAAACGAAAGGATGCATCTAGTTCATCCTTGAAGGAAGTAAAGTCTTCCGAATTTCGCCTTACTTGATATAGCAAACTTCCTAAACTATGTCATTTCATACTAATATCATTTCACGATATAAGGTACAGTGGGAAGGGAAAGTCTTGAACTTTCAAACCCGAAAATAAACTTGGTAGGGTAAATCCAAGTCACTATCCAGTGCAAGACCGATTACGGTGTATAAGCTGGAGCAGGATCTGTCCCGCGCGATAGCTTAGTCTTCGCAGTTTTAACCCTTGATCTTAATTGTACAAAATTGTCATGAAAGACCGATATTTATATCGCGTCAGGGGGCGCCCGGTTAAGAGTTCCATGATGCTACAATCATGGGAGCGAATAGCTTGCTAATCGCCGACTGAGACTTCGGTTTTCAGTTACCCTCAACCGGAATTTGAGGTTAAAACCGGAAAACGTGTCTAGTTAAAAAAAAAAAAAAAAAACTAGCAATGACATTTTCAAAATCTTAAAACGTTTTCTCAAAGATCCAATTTTCCCTAAGGATCCAAATTTTTAAAGAACTTTCACCGAAGTTCACCTCTCCCAAGCAATCCAAATGTGTGCGTGTGTTTCATAAATTGTGTGTGTACCCTCATGAGTGTGTATTCCAATTGTGTAAACATGTGTTCATATAGCGTGAGTTGTGTTACAAAATAATGTGTGTGTTTTGTGTACTTCGTGTGAATCGTGTGAAAATTGTGTACCATATTTGTGTGTGTTTTACGTGATTCATGTGATTTGTGTATAATGTACTTCAAACAATGTTTTTGATTCATATATATTTGTGTTTTGTATACGCATGATTAGAACAAGACTTGCTTGAGGACAAACAAGAGTTAAGTGTGGGGGATTTTGATATTACTCAAAATAGACATATCATTAGTCACAATATCAAGTCCTATCGTCGGTTATTTCATACGAATTTGTAATATTTCCATTATTATTCCGTTGTATTGTAATTAAGCATAGAATCATTGAATACTTGAAGAAATGTTGAAGATAATGAATGAAACAACTCAAAGATCAAAACCAGAACAAGAAACGAAGAAACAGAAAAATGAAAGCTACAGTGCGCGTCGCGCACTATCCGCGCACACCACCGCGCACTCAAGACTTTGATCAGAACATTTGATTAAAATGAAAACCAGAGAGCGCCCCGCGCAAGTTCAACAGAGTGCGCCACGCACAACAGAGAGCGCCGCGCACAACAGAGAGCGCCGCGCACAACAGAGAGCGCCGCGCACTTCGCCGCGCACAAGTACCTGAAACGTCCAAATTGAAGTGCGATAGTGAACTGGAAAATAAAAGTGTGGTAGGTGAGTAGTGCGCTCCGCGCACCCCTTATGTGCGCGCCGCGCACAGTGCTTTCCAACTACTTTTCAGCCTTTTTAAACCTCTTTCCAGCTTCATTCCAAGTGTGCCAGTTTTTTTTCTGTTCAGAGACGAAAACATATCATTCAAAACAGTTCTTGAGCTTATCAAGGTGCATCTAAACACTAAAATCATTGAAGATTCAAGGATCATTCAAGAGCTTCATCCAAGATTACTCTAAAAAGGTCAATCTTGTATTTACAATGAATTCTATCTTTGTTACTGTTATGTTTAAGTTTTCTAGCATGATTGTTGGCAAGTTCCTTTTATGTTCATCTAGATAAATAACTGAGATGTTGAATGTTTACTTTTGATTGATGGTTACCATGCACGATAGTTTGATGTTTGAATACAAGAACCATTCTTGTTAAGTTTAATCTTTTCGATTCAACTAGTTAGTATACTTGTTCAACTAAGAAACTCCATCTTGCTGATTTAGTATATTGATTTACACTTAGTGACAAGTGTTTGCCCGTCTTTTACCAAAAGGGGTAAGTTGCGTTCAAACGGTTAATCTATATAGGAATGTAAGAACGACTCTTGTAGATACTCTCGGATAGCTTAATTGATATGTGTAGTTGTCTAGGTGAACGATCAATTCCCTAGAATCTGTCATGCATATTTTCACTACTCGATTCCATATAACTAATAGGTGTTAGTAATTTTCCTTATCTAGTGACGTTTATAGGGATCTTATTACCACACTTAATTGATTACTTGGGTTGGGTGAATTGAACATTTAACCAGACCAAGGGAATGAACTAAGCTAAACCATTAGTTGACATAGGAGTGGATCATGATCAACACACCATTGACTTGATCATTCTTCAAGTCTTTAGACTAGTTGAATTAGTTGATTACAAATAGGAGGTCTTAGATGACAAGAACATCACTTGCGTCGTGTAATCCCGTTTGAGTGTTTATTCAAGACTACTCTTGGAAAACCGATCAATTAGTTCTCGTGCATAACCAATCGATCCAATCTTAATCCTAAATAAACATTCACATCTAGGGTAAAAAGTCTAGATGAGCATATTTCATCTCTTTGATATCAAAACTATCTTAATTACTTTCCTTGCACTTATAAACTTAAAAGACCAAAAATATTGTTTTTACTTTTACTCTTCTCTGATTTGGCTAATCGTTAAATAAGCCACAAAACATAAATCTTGTACCTTTAAATTTCATTTACTTAGTTAATCATAATATAGTTTATAATTCTAGTTTGACTAATACAACTGTCCTTGGAACGATACACGGAACTAAACCAGTTACTATACTACTACACGATCGGGTACACTGCCCGTTAGTGTGTAGCAATCTTTAATCGGTATTTTTCCATATTATTTTATACGACAATTCATATACCACTTTACGACACATCAATGTTCAAGTTCTGACGAGTCGCCGGTACCATTTCCTTCAAAATAGCCAAAAGAATTGAGTTAATCATATTGAATTTAAGAGTAGTCAATAGTATTTCATAGCATAATATGAACTTATTTATAAAAGCTTTTTCTTCATATTAGCATTTTATAGTTTTAATTCGGGTAGTACCTACCCGTTAAGTTCATACTTAGCAGCTATTATACAATTCAACTACTACGATTCTATATGAAAAACTTATTACAATAATATTTCGCGTTCAAACTTTATACAATATTTTACAAACTTACAATACCGCTATAATATATATAGGATGAAATATAGCACATAATAACTTTGCTACTCGGCAGCTATGAAGGCAATTCTAGTTAATACGCCAGTTGTTCAGCAAAAGAAATAAAGACACGTAATTCATAAGTCCAGAAAGAAGTCATGCATTCAGGTTTTACTAAGACGACTTCCCATCCTTGATCTTGTGGAAAATAACCGTTATGACCATTGGCTAGGTAGCATGTTGTAATGTCGTCAAAAGGACGAGGGTTTCATAATGTCCAACAGCCCCGTAATAATCTAAAAACCTTGTTTCTCACCCCAACTACTGAATCCGTCACTTGTTGGAAGGTTTTATTTAAAAGCTGCAATCCGATGTTCTTTTTCTCACTTTGGTAAGAAGCGAACATCACTAACCCGTAAGCATAACATGCTTCTTTATGTTGCATGTTAGAAGCTCTTTCTAATTCACGAAATCCTATGTTGGGATATGTTGAGTCAAAATAGGTTCTTAACCCGTAGCGTAAAATTGCATTTGGGTTCCCCGCATTTAACGCTTTAAAGAAAACACGGCGTAACTTACGGTCTCCCCAATGTGATATACCCCACCTATCAAAGGAAAGCCTTTTATAAACTAAGGCATTTCTGGAAAGTCTTTCAAATGTTTGACAAGTTAATTTCGCCATAACTAAATGTGCTGATGAATTCTGACCGACTATAGATAAGATTTCCTCAATCATATCCTCTGGTAGGTCTTATAAAATATTCGGTTGTCTACCCTTAACGTCCATTTTGTTTTTATACTGTAAAATAGACAAGGATTAGATTCGTAAAAGATAATTAACAAACAATACAAGCAATTTTTACATAGAACATAAAAGTACAAGCACACTACAATACATATAATACACAACATGATTACAACCCTCTAATCTGAATCACTGATTTCTTCTTCTTCTGACTTGGTTCGTTTTCCTAATTTTCTAGGAATATATGGTGTTCCTCTAATACGAGCCGACATTTTCCACAATGGTTTAGAAAAACCTGGTGGTTTAGAGGTTCCCGGGTCATTGTTACATTTTAGGAAATACGGATGTTGCCGATACATATAAGGTTCATCGGGGTTGGAATCGGGTTTCTCTATTTTTATACCTTTTCCCTTATTATTTTCTTTCGCTTTATTAAATTGGGTCGAGGTAATTTCTATAACATCATCGGAATCCTCATCGGGATCTGATTCATCGAAAAATTGATAATCTTCCCAATATTTTGCTTCCTCGGCGGAAACACCATTGACCATTATTAATTTTGGTCCGTTGGTTGAGGATTTTCTTTTATTTAATCGATTTACTATAGGTATCAATATTTCTTCCTCCGGAACCTCTTCTTCTTCCGGTTCCTCCTCTTCCGGTTCCTCCTCTTCCGGTTCCTCCTCTTTCGATTCCTCCTCTTCCGGTTCCTCTTCTTCCGGTTCCTCTTCGGGAATTTGTGAATCTTCCCAAAATATATTCGACTCTTCATTATTATTAGGTGAATCGATGGGATTTGTACTAGTGGTAGACATCTATCACACAATATCAAACACATTAAGAGGTTAATATATCACATAATATTTACATGTTAATAATATATAGTTTCCAACAAAAGTGTTAATCAATCGTTTTTAAAGAAAACACGGTCGAAGTCCAGACTCACTAATGTATCCTAACAAACTCGATAAGACACACTAATGCAAATTTCTGGTTCTCTAAGACCAACGCTCTGATACCAACTGAAATGTCCCGTTCATATTGATTATAAATGTTCCATATTAATTGAGTTCGTCGCGAGGTTTTGACCTCTATATGATACGTTTTTCAAAGACTGCATTCATTTTTAAAACAACCATAACCTTTATTTTATCGATAAAGGTTTAAAAAGCATTACGTAGATTATCAAATAATGATAATCTAAAATATATCGTTTACACACGACCATTACATACTGGTTTACAATATGAATATATTACATCAAAAATAAGTTTCTTGAATGCATTTTTACATAATATCATACAAGCATGGACTCCAAATTTTGTCCTTATTTTAGTATGCAGCAGCGGAAGCTCTTAATAATCACCTGAGAATAAACATGCTTAAAACGTCAACAAAAATGTTAGTGAGTTATATGTTTAACCTATATATTATCAAATCATAATAATAGACCACAAGATTTCATATTTCAATACATCCCAAACATAGAGATAAAAATCATTCATACGGTGAACACCTGGTAACCGACATTAACAAGATGCATATAAGAATATCCCCATCATTCCGGGACATCCATCGGACATGATATAAAAACTCAAAATACTAAAGCATCCGCTACAACGGATGGGGTTTGTAGGGCCCAATAGATCTATCTTTAGGATTCGCGTCAATTAGTAGACTGGTTTACTAATTCTTAGGTTACCAAGTAAAAGGGGCATATTCGGCTTCGATCGTTCAACCATAGAAAGTAGTTTCATGTACTTGTGTCTATTTTGTAAAACATTTATAAAGCTGCATGTATTCTCATCCCAAAAATATTAGATTTTAAAAGTGGGACTATAACTCACTTTCACAGATTTTTACTTCGTCGGGAAGTAAGACTTGGCCACTAGTCGATTCACGAACCTATAACAAATATGTATATGTATATATATATATATATATATATATATATATATATATATATATATATATATATATATATATATATATATATATATATATATATATATATATATATATATATATATATATATATATATATATATATATATCAAAGTATGTTCAAAATATATTTACAACATTTCTAATACATTTTAATGTTTTAAGTTTATTAAGTCAGCTGTCCTCGTTAGTAACCTACAACTAGTAGTCCATAGTTAGATGTACAGAAATAAATTGATATATATTATCTTGACCCAATCCATGACCCAGTGTATACACATGTCATGATAGATCACAACTCAAAGTATATATATTTTTGGAATCAACCTCAACCCTGTATAGCTAACTCCAACATTACTGCATATAGAGTGTCTATGGTTGTTCCAAATAATATATATAGATGGGTCGATATGATATGTCAAAACATTTGCATACGTGTCTATGGTATCCCAAGATTACATAATATTTTAGAATATATGTATTATACAATATAAGTTAGCTATGATATGATTAATATAGATTTGTTACCAATTTTCACGTAGCTACAACAAGTAAAAATATCCAATCTTGTTTTACCCATAACTTCTTCGTTTTAAATCCGTTTTGAGTGAATCCAATTGCTATGGTTTCATATTGAACTTAAGTTTATGAATATAAAAAGAAAAAGTATAAGTTTATAGTCGGAAATACAGGTTACAAGTCATTTTGTAAAGGTAGTCATTTCAGTCGAAAGAACGACGTCTAGATGACCATTTTGGAAAACATACTTCCACTTTGAGTTTAATCATGATCTTTGGATATAGTTTCATGTTCATAAGAAAAATCATTTTCACAAAAGAAAAAATTTTAAATCAAAGTTTATCATAGTTTTTAATTAACTAACCCAAAACAGCCCGCGGTGTTACTACGACGGCGTATATCCAGTTTTACGGTGTTTTTCGTGTTTTCAGGTTTTAAATCATTAAGTTAGCATATAATATAGATATAGAACATGTTTCTAGTTGATTTTAAAAGTCAAGTTATAAGGATTAACTTTTGTTTGCGAACAAGTTTAGAATTAACTAAACTATGTTCTAGTGATTTCAAGTTTAAACCTTCGAATAAGGTAGTTTTATATATATAAATCGAATGATGTTATGAACATCATTACTACCTCAGATTTTGTGGATAAACCTACTAGAAATTATAAAAATAGATCTAACTTCAAAGGATCCTTGGATGGCTTGAAAGTTCTTGAAGCAGAATCATGACACGAAAACAAGTTCAAGTAAGATTTCCACTCGAAATAAGATTGTTATAGTTATAGAAATTGAATCAAAGTTTGAATATGAGTATTACATTGTATTAGAAAGATATATTACTATAAATAAGAAAGATTTCTTGAGGTTGGATGATCATTTTACAAGATTGGAAGTAAGCTAGCAAACTTGGAAGTATTATTGATTTTATGAAACTAGAACTTATAGAATTTATGAAGAACACTTAGAACTTGAAGATAGAACTTGAGAGAGATCAATTTGATGAAGAAAATTGAAAAATGAAAGTGTTTGTAGGTGTTTTTGGTCGTTGGTATTTGGATTAGATATAAAGGATGTGTAATTTTGTTTACATGTAAATAAGTCATGAATGATTACTAATATTTTTGTAATTTTATGAGATATTTCATGCTAGTTGCCAAATGATGGTTCCTACATGTGTTAGGTGACTAACATGGGCTGTTAAGAGCTGATCATTGGAGTGTATATACCAATAGTACATACATCTAAAAGCTGTGTATTGTACGAGTACGAATACGGGTGCATACGAGTATAATTGTTGATGAAACTGAACGAGGATGTAATTGTAAGCTTTTTTGTTAAGTAGAAGTATTTTGATAAGTGTCTTGAAGTCTTTCAAAAGTGTATGAATACATATTAAAACACTACATGTATATACATTTTAACTGAGTCGTTAAGTCATCGTTAGTCGTTACATGTAAATGTTGTTTTGAAACCTTTAGGTTAACGATCTTGTTAAATGTTGTTAACCCATTGTTTATTATATCTAAAGAGATGTTAAATTATTATATTATCATGATATTATGATATATTAATATATCTTAGTATGATATATATACAGTTAAATGTTGTTACAACGATAATCGTTACATATATGTCTCGTTTCGAAACCATTAAGTTAGTAGTCTTGTTTTTACATATGTAGTTTATTGTTAATACACTTAATGACATGTTTACTTATCATTTATCATGATTAAATATAGTGTATCAATATCTTAATATGATTCATATGTATTTAGTAAGACGTTGTTATAACGATAATCGTTATATATATCGTTTCGAGTTTCTTAATTCAATAAACTCAATTTTATGTATATAACTCAATGTTAAAATACCTAATGAGATACTTACTTATCATAATATCATGTTAACTATATATATAATCATATATATGTCATCATATAGTTTTTACAAGTTTTAACGTTCGTGAATCACCGGTCAACTTGGGTGGTCAATTGTCTATATGAAACCTATTTAAATTAAACAAGTCTTAATAAGTTTGATTGTTTAACATGTTGGAAACACTTAATCATGTAAATAACAATTTTATTTAATATATATAAACATGGAAAAGTTCGGGTCACTACACCGCGCGGCGCGCACACCTGTACACAGCAATTCTCATCCTTTTTTACTTATAACTCGACTAAATCACAACCAAAGTCACCTGATAACATAGGAACTGCTGTAAACGCGCCATAAATACCATAAATCAATCAAATAACACTTCTCGGCTCTAAAATCATAATCTTTCAAATATTCGCGAATAATAACCAAAACCGTATCCGAATGGACTAAAAATGACGGATATTGCCATGATAAATATATGAGAAATGTGCAATATCAATGCCGCTCTCAGAGTATTTAATAATACGCTTTAAAAAAATTGTAATTGTAAAAATGTTCTCTGACTACACACCACACACGAGGCGTGAAGGCCTCTGCGTGGTACCCGTTACTGAGATAATCATTGTGACAACATATTTTCATTGCAACACGCACCAAACACGATCGCGGTGTTTAGTGCATGGTGAGAGATGCACCATACCTGAACTTTGAATGGTCGTACTTTTTTACTCGTAACTCCGATTTAGTTACCGTTTTTTGAAATCGTGAATTTATTGAATAAGCGTCACTTTTCGTAAATCGAAATTTTTTGCACTTTATTCTAATTTATTGAGGGGTTTCATGTACTTTTACTCAACATATTAGTGATAAATAAAATCAATCTCAATTTAAAATGTTATGTAGCAAGTTATGAACAGTCAAAGTGCCCATAAAAGTTAAATCAACGAAAATGTCAAATAGACGGTCTTCAATGTCAAATTTCGAAAAAAGATTGGAGCAAACAGTTGGTGGTTTGCCAACCGATAGATCTCGAAAAAACACGATTTAAAAAAATTTGTGACTAAATCGGAGCTACGAATCAAAAGATACGACAATTCAAAGTTCAGTTCTTGAGTAACTCCCACCACGCACAGTGCGTAGTGCTTGGTGCGTGGTACGTGTTGCTCCAGAAATTAGGTTTTCTCGATGAATGAGGACATTTTGACCAATTTCCCTCTTTAATATTGTACTTGTCTCGATGAATGGTACTTGTCAATTAGGGCATTTTGTTACATACTTTCGAAAATGAGAACATTTTGACTAATTTCTCTCATTAATATGCAAATGTAATGGGCCGACGACTTTTCAAAATCAACCCCGTTATTGACTTGAAGAAAAATCAACATCGTATTTTAGTGATATTATTATTATTATCATTAAATAGGGTTGGCTATCTTGTGCCAAAAGAGTACTCATATAATATAAGAATAAGAATTATTAAATACTTAAAAAAAAATTTATAACTTAAAATTCGTTTATTAAACTCATTAATTTTTATCTATACATAAATAATATTAATTACACTATACGGGGTACATTAATTTTGAGAATTTATGTTTCAGACTTTTAGGACAAACTAGTTAAAAGATTCGTAAATTCACGGGTTCGTTTAAATAAAATTTATAACTTTATTTTAAAAAAATAACATTAGTACATTAATTCATACAATAACATCTCAAATTAGTTAATTTGAATTTAATAGTACATAGAATATTATGTGTAGGCGATAATGAGATAATTAAAAGAAATTGATGTTAAGTAGTGTATTTCACAATGTGAGAAATCGATAATACTTGAAGATAACTTATGTTAATATTTCGGGCCATATACTTATTGGATATTTAATTAGAAATTTCTTAAGTAACATCAACATTGATGTGTATATTGTCTGTTGATCACAATAAGAGAATAGTTTGCCCGCTACGCTGGGCGAAAATTATCAAATCGTTCGATATTCATATTTAAAATGTATGGAGTAACATTTTTTAATGTATTAAATTAAATTTTCATAAATAATTAACATATAACTCGTTAAAATATTACTTATTAAAATTAAGAAAAAAATTATTTAGTTGCAAAATGAAAATGAAGTATCAAATATCAAACATATTTGTTTTGCATGTTTTCTAATGTTGTGACAACAAAAAAATTTAACCTCAAATAAGTAATATATACGTAGTATATACTCTGAAATCAATAATATAATCGAATACATTTTTTGACCAAAAAGTTCACCCTTAGAGTTTGCGGAAACCAATAATATAGTCGCCTACAATTTTTTACCAAAGAATTCACCCTTATAGCTAAAAAAATATATATACCCCGAATCAATAATATAATCGTGTACAATTCTTGACAAAAAAAATTGATCCTTGGCTGTTGTAGAAAACAATAACGTAGTCGGCTACAAATTTTTTTTTTTTAAAGAAGTAACCATATAAAAAAAAATAAAAAAATTGTCAAAGTTAAACAGTAAAATTGGGCCAATGGGGGGCCTGTTTTCCGAGCACAAATAGGTATAAGGTAGTAAGTATGTGTGTTTTAGAAAACAACATGTATATATGTTGATATAAGAAACTATTTACAGCAACAGCAGTACACATAAAAATGATATACACAATAACCAAACTAACCACTCAGGCTTGCCTGAGTGGCCACCGAGTTGCCCAATGAAGCACACCACCCGAGTTCAATCCTTGGCTATGCCAAATTGTTCAAAAAGAGAGTGTGACAAGAGGGTGCGCATAATGCGCAATTCACCCTGTACCAGGTCTCGCGCTCGGGGGGCTTGATTACCCGATGTTTTACCTTCCATGGGGGAGCTAATGTGCTCGTTCGTAGGAGTGTTTCCTTGCTTATCCAAAAAAAATAATCAAACTAATACAATGCTAAATTAACCGCATTTGAGCCACTATCCTTTGGACCAACTCACCAAAGTATACAGAATTGTAAAAGGTTTAAATTTTGTATGTTTAATTAAAATTTATAAGATACGGAACCTATTTCAATTTCCATATTTCTATATATATCTCGGTAAAGATACTCTCAAGAGAAGCTGGCTACAAAATCCCACACATAATTTCTACTTTAATATGGTTAGTTACAATGGCCAAATATAAAGCTCAATACAATAAGTTCAAATATGCTGTAAATTGCTACATGTCCATTTTCTCAAAAGAAGCTTGCAACAAAATCTCACACATATAGAAACACTTGCTCAAAAAATTAATCCTAGAACTATCGCCATTATTAGTCTGCCAATAAAAAAAAATATATATAAAAAAAAAAATGACGCTATTATTTGTCCAAGTAATATACATGCAAGATTCATAACGTATTCAAACCGTATTAGTGTTCACGACTTCTAAAGCATATGCAGCACAAATATGTTAACTAAATTAAATCTAAAAGAAACAATTAAAGCCATCTAGTTTAAAACTATGATAAAATTCAAGTAGCATTTGTTATGAACTAAGACGAAATCGGAACATCACTTGTAGAAAAGCATGCATACCCAATACATTAACATAGTGATTTACCATCATTATACCTTTGCATTGTAACTTTTCAGATACTCCAGAACTGCCTACTTAATCATGCGCGCATCAATTGATTCATAATAAAACGTTACATTCGATAGGAATCATGATAGTTAAAATTGTGTGGGTTCAAGCACAACCGACAAAACGAAGTCTATAATTCTATAATTGAAATATTTTGAAATGAAAGACACATAAATTATAATTGAACTAAGTATTACATTAAAACATACAGAAGCACTTAACTTGTAAATGAAATTTCCAGCACTCTTTTTAATCTTCATCCCTCTTAATGTATGACTAATCCATCTTATCACCAAAGACTGCCACACAAACATTTGCCACATAACTCACTTATTTAATAAATTCATGATTGTTGAAAATAAAAGTAGTCTACATATTTACTACGGAGTATTATATTACACACCAATTAGTGGAGTTCGCATTGGTGCTCATTGTTGAATTCAAAGTCTATCCTGGATATAACAACATTAAATACAATGGGTAGCATGTGTGATTAAAATCGTATACCATATTTAGACTTTTAGAAGTGAAATTATCTACTTGATGATTAAACATACATAAAATTACCCCCATCGCCTCTTGAATATATATTCAAACTTCAAATACCCTTTTTGCTACTAAACCAAAACACTATTGTCAACACACATGTATCAACCTAAGAATATGACGAACAATGCTTTACTAAGCTAACATATAACTATAATTCTAGTGGTATCATTTATTCATCAAATATTGTTAAGAAATCTTACTTTAGTAAATGCTCTTCATTTGGGAAGGAAAGTTGTAGGCATTAAGTCAAACACGTTGGGTGCATTCATAAAACATTCGCATTCAAAATTTAATAACCAAACTGTAAACAAATAAGCTATATGTAAGTTGAATGGTAGCAAATTAAAAAAAAAAAAAAAAAAAAGCAATGAGTATATGGGTAGGGGTAATTAGAAGAAAGAACATATTACTCACTTTTTCTTGAAAGGCAATCAGACCTGGTTCAATTGTTAAATATGAATATGCTTCTTTTCAATACCATCGCCTACGTATAAGAATCGAAAAAAACATATATGTAAGCAAAATTCATAGAAGAACTCATTAAGTAACATGAAACACAAAACATTAATTAAGAGCAATATACAACGACAAAACCCTTGAAATGAAATCGACATATTTTATTTATATTTATTATCTGCCTCCAAGAACTACAACCCAAGCTTAAGGTTAAAGCCGTGGACTACGCCCCCGTGAGAGCCCTCTATTTGATTAAAGTACTCCTCCCTATACCTTCACCGGGAATGATTGACCTTCGCATTCAAATAATAGTGCATCGCATAATGGTTGTGTAAGTAATTAGAGGGGGGATGAATAATTACTTAATACGATCTATAAACTTTTTAGATGAGCAACACGATTTAAACAATCCTTGATCACTTCTATCAACTCAAACAATTGTGTGGTGTGTTTATGTTTGTAATAATGCGGAATGTAAAGTAAAGAACATAAACATAAGGATTTATAGTGGTTCGGTGGATGTTAACTAATCCACCTTAATCTACTCCTCGATTCACTAATCAGGATTTTTGCTTCACGAAGCACCTTTCTTCAAATCCGGTGGAGATCCTATTTACAAGCCTTGTACTTCTCCTTAGACAACAAACCTAATCCTTCTATCCCTTTGAAAGATTACCTCCAACTTAGATTAACTTGTCTTCACCTTGGACAAGTATTAATCTCCAATGAGATTAATTAACTCCCTAATTCCCTTTAAGGAAGATGATAGCTAAGTTAGCATATGCTTCTAATTACAAAGTACAAAGACTTACCTTTTTCTAGTGATGACAATCCTAAGGCAATTCTAAGGATTATTACAGCACTATGCAAACTTACAAAGATAAGAATTTGAAAGTAAGTTTACAAACACCCCTTTTATAATCTATGAGATTATATAACTTCTCTTGCTAATCACAAACATATGTATGAGTATTATGCTCTTGTGATTCTCTGATGATTTTGAGTTGTAGCATGCAAGAGGTCCAAGTCTTCAAAGTTCTCCAAGCCTTGATATTTATATGGAGAGATAAACAAAGCAGTCGTCTGATATCGCTCCATTTATATATATTTTATTTCGCGATATCTACCTCACTTTGCTCGGTTTTTGACTATCTCGAAGCCTATTTAGTGTGTTATTGAGCTAATTGGTAAATTAAGGGCTAAGGAGTTGATTTGGTGTAAAATTAACCAAATCATGGGCAAAATTGGCTAAGAAAATGACAAGTGCAGGAAACAGCTCCAAAAGCGCCGCTCTGAAGGCCCAAAAGCGCCGTTCCATAAGGAAAAGCGGCGCTATTATGCAAGATTTGTCTCCATTTTCATTCAGTGAGCCAAAGCGCCGTTCTAAATGTCAAAAGCGTCGCTCCTGATCAGCCAAAAGCTTCGCTCCTCAACAAAAGCGTCGCCCCTGTTCAGAGCCAAAAGCGGCATTCCAAAGTCAAAAGCGCTGCTCCTCACCAAGCCAAAAGCGCCGATCCTGAAGTAAAAGCGGCGCTCCTGACGCTGTTTCTGCCCAGATTTTCAGCACTATAAATGGAACGAGATTAGGTCATTTTTCATATGCATCTTTGGGAGCAGCTGCTTAAGGTCTGAATTTCACATACTAAACCCTAATTTCATCATACATTGGTGTTTAAGGGTAGATTCAAGGAAGCTCGCTCAAGATTCATCATTGTTTAGCTTAGATCTTCATCTTCTTTACATTTTGGGTTGTAATCTTCACTTTACTTTTCATATTTAGCATTGATTACTTATAATAACTTGAAGATGATGATGATTTACATTTCTATGCTTATTATTAATGTAATTTTAGCTATGATTAGCTAAATCTCTTGTGTTTGCTTATCTATGAATCTCTAATGCTAGTGTTTGCCCCAAGTCAATTGATTATTGTTGTTTGAGTGAATTACATGATCATGTGTTGTTGAGTTGGCTAAAGATCCATTACTACGAGTTTGTTTTAGGCTAGACTTTGATTACATATGTTGTGTAGCTCTCTTAGTGATTTGAGAAGTGAATTAATATGTGCTTCAACACCTTAGGTGATCTAGACAACTAGTTTAGGAATTGCAAGTGATTGTGTTCTTGATCTAGGTTGGTTTTCAATTGGCCTCTAGTTAACATAGTAATGCCGATTATCTTAAGTGATTTCGATAGTTGGAGGTTTTAAGTGATTTTAACCTAAGCTCAATCTCAATGACCAAATCATGCTTAACTCGATCTTAAGATATAAAGCTTATGTGAATTCGTGGAGTATCATTTGATTTGAGGTTTAGTAGTGATGCTAAATATTTAATAGTTAGACAACTAATGAGATAGCAATATAGGCAAAACGGGGCAAGCTAAGCATAGAGAGGATTAGATAAGTGAACACGTCTTAGTTAATTTGTTTTAAGTCTTAATACTTCACTACTTGTTTCTTGTTACTAGTTTAATTGATAAATTTAGATTTGTTTAATTGTGTAAGTTTTAGTTGTTAGTTGATATCAATCGAAACCCCCCAATCAAACAAACCCTAGGACAATTGATAGTTTCAAATATCTGACTTACACCGTGTCTATTGGGACGGACTTGATAAGAATACTTACATCAAAGTGCTATAATAACCGGGTTCTAAGTGCTCGTTAGTTGTGTGTGCTTGATTGTAGTGTTTAAATCAAATATAAATTTAGAGGGTAAGAGATGTATATCGCACGAATGCATCACACTTTCTTGGCATCGCTGCAGGGGATCCGGTTAGCTTAGTTGGTTATTTGATTTAAACTTTTAATTGTTCGATCCTTTCGTAGGAGTTCACCCTTACGGAAGTTACTTTTCACATTTTATATTATTATTTTAGTTTGGAAAACCGCTTGTGTTTGTGTTGTGATTAAAGGATAGGTACCTTTGGTGTCTGAAAACAAGGTCTCACAAGGATCAAGAATTCACACAACCATTTTTCGATCCGAAAGGACAGGTACACGGGGTTTATAACCGTAGAGAAGAAAGGGTATTAAGAAAGAATTTCGAAGCTTTGCCATTTTGTTTAGAAGATATGGATCCAAACGGTAATCCGATTCACGATGAAGAGGGCAATCCTAATGGTCCTCCGATTAATCAAGAATTATTGAATGATCCAAACGACACGCCAATGTGAAACGCTATATTGGTTACACCAACAATGATAGCACCGGCTATTACACAACCACCAATTGAAGCAGATAATTAGAAGATCGAGGGTCACTTTTTCACGTTGATCAAGGATATATACTTTCATGGGTTGATAGATGAAAATCCGTTCGAACATATTCAACACTTTAATGATCTTTGTGATATTTACAAAACCAAAAATGTCACTTCACACTTTAATAAGCTAAGGGCATTCCCCTTCACACTTCAAGGAGACGCAAAAGCTTAGATGCGAAGTTTACCATTCGATTCCATAAGGTCTTTTCAAGAATTAACAAACGAGTTTATCAATCATTTCTTTCCACCGTCAAAAGTAGAGCGGCTTAGAATGGAGATTAATGGGTTCACACAACAGGGTGATGACAGTTTGTACGATGCATGGGTATGATTCAAGAAGCTACTAAGAGCTTGCCCACCGCATGGTTTGACGAAGAAGGAGTATATCAACACATTCTATCGAGGTTGTAATATTTTAACGAAGCCATATCTTGATTCTTCGTCCGGTGGGGTATTTATGTACAAATCACCAAATGCGGCCGAAATTATGCTAGAAGATATCTCTGTCAACACATATGAATGTGCACCTTCACCGCGAGATTTAGCAAGGACGAATGTAGCACAAGTCGAGAGTGAAATGGGCAAGTGACGCTTGCAAGCTTGAACAATCAATTTCAAACATTTGGGAAAGAATTGAAGAAGATTCAACAAACGGTAGTTGCAATGCAAGTAGGTTATCAACGATGCGAGGGTCCACATCCCACAAAGAATTGTCCTCAAATTACTCAATGCAATCATGTTGATCTAGATGATATACCGATGAATTCGGATGCTCATGTGAATTACATGAGTAATCAAAACTATCAACGGGGAGGAACATCTAACCAAAGCTACTACAATCCTAATCAAAAACAAGTATCATTCACCAACCAAACCAATACACCACCCAGATTCACAAACCAAAACCTAAATCAAGGTTACAACAACTATAACCAAAATCGAAACAACAACTTCCAATACCAAAACCAACAACCTTACAACAATCAAGCAAATTCAAATTATCAAAACAACCAAGGTTATAGTCAATCACAAAATAACCAATGTTACTGTGATGACCCGGGAATTTCGACCAAATTTAAACTTAATCTTATATGATTTCGACACGATAAGCAAAGTCTATTAAACTGAGTCTCATAATGTCTGAACTACTTCCATGAATGCATTTGACTTCGACTATTCCTGACGATTCACGAACGATAGTTTGTAAATAAATGTAAATAAATATAAATGTAAGTACATATATAATAGTAATGGAAAATTATAAAATATAATTTCAACATTTAAAATTTAATATGAAAAAATAAGATATAAAATAATTAAGTTGGAAGTAAAATGAATTTATATATAAATACTTGATTTCTATATATATAATTATTACTATATGTATATTGTAATATATATATTAAAATATATAAAAATTTAATAGTTAATATAAATTTTTATGTAATGTATATAGTTAAAATTATATTGCATAATGCTAATATAATATATTTAATTATAATTATAGTTGTTGGCATAATATTGTTAATACTTCTAATAATAATATCAATACTAGCGTTATTATTATTATTTTAAATATAATCTAGAGATACGAATTTAATATAAATAAGTTATTATTGTATTATTATTACTAATATTATTATCATTATTAATAATAGTAGTATTATTATAAATAGTATTATTATTATTAATAATAATATTATTGTTGTAAATTTTGTAGTTATTATTATATATATACTAATTATTTATATTAGTGTTATTATTAATATTGATATTATTATCATTATTAGTATTTTATTATTATTATTAATATTAATGATATTATTTTAATAAATTAATCAGTATAAAATAAAACCAGATCCAGATATTACGCGTTATTTATTTATCATTATCTATATCTGTTTCATTATATAATCTTTTCTATCTCTCTGTGCTACTCGTGATACCAGACGACACCAATAATAATTTCACATAAAGCAAATCGATCATCCTTGATTCTCTGTTTCTATCATTCAATTACTTCCCTTATTATTATTAATTATCAGTTAAGTTTATCTGCATATGGTGAATTAAACAGAAAACAGAAGCAAACGGGTTCATTCCATCTGTTTTGATTCAATTTTATCAAAGGTTTGATTCGAATGAATTTTCAAATTCTATAAATACAATTGTGTTAGGAATCTCCTATCTAAACTCTCTGAAAGTTTTCAAATCTCAATTCAATGAATTGAAATCGAATTTCGAAGTCAAAGCTCAATTTCAAAAAGTCAACCCTGTGTTATTCGATCAAATTAATGTTTTATAGAACGTTTCTGTTGAATTAAATGATGGAGAAAGATTCTAATGATCAGTTTAAACACAATTCGTTGTATAGTCATTGGCTAAAACGTATCAAAACTCAAAATCAATTTTTTTTTCTTTTTCCTTGACAGCGTCGAACAGCTATAAGATGTTATTTTTTTTTTTTTTTTACTTTTCGTTTTCTAATAATACAAATAGGGATGTTGATTTGGTTAAAATTATTTTAAAGTATTAAAAGTCATTTTGGTGATGAATTAAATAGTTTGGCCGATTAACATGAAGAAGGAAGAAACAGGAAGGGTTCGAGTACAGATTATATTTTTTTAAATAGAGAAATTAAACAGAAAGACAGTAGACAGTGTAGCGGTTAAGTATGGTTGCGGGTGAGCGAGGGGTCTCGGGTTCGATCCCGGGCGAGAGCATATATTTTTTTTGATACTCTTTGTGAGGTAGTAATCTTTTTATTTTTTTCTTTGTTATTATTATTTCACAATTATTATTATCATTATTATTATTATGATTATTATTGTTATTGTTATTCTTAAGATTATAATTAGTATTATATGTATCATAATTGTTATTATTACTATTATCATAAATATAAGTACTTTATCTATTATTATTATTATTATTAATATTAAGATTATTATTATTATTATAAGTATTACTAGTAGTAGTATCAATTAGATTATTATCAATAATATCATTATGATTAAAATCATTATCACTGATATTAAAATTTATATTATGATAGTTATTATCTGTATGATTATAGTGATCGTTATTACTAAAGGTAACATTTTTATTAATAACAGTATTAGAACTATCATTTAACATTAATATTGGTATTATCATTAACATGACTATTAAAAACTCTGATAAAATCATCCTTAATATAAAATCACCAATTTTTATTAAAAATATTATTTTTATGAAAACTGACATTTTCATCATATCATTATTATCATTACTTTTATTGTTACTAACATTACTTTTATTATTATTATCAAAATTTCTTTTTTTAAACAAATAAATATTTTGTGCATAAAATATACTTAATACATATATTATAATTATATTAATATTTTACATAACTATATATATAAAACCTATTAATATTAATTATATAAATACGTACATATAACGAACTATTGATTTTTAATATAACACTAAACAATTATATATATAAATATATATAACTATATAAGTATTAATCATTATGAACATATATATATATACACAAATTAAACATTCATAATATATAAATTAAAGATATAAATATATATATATATATATATATATATATATATATATATATATATATTGTTCGACTACAATTATGTATATTAATAAATATACAAATGATATAGGTTCGTGAATCCGAGGCCAACCCTGCATTGTTCAATATTGTCATATGTATTTTTACTACAAAATACATTAGGTGAGTTTCATTTGCCCCTTTTACTCTTTACGTTTTTGGGCTGAGAATACATGCAAATGCTTTATTAACTGTTTTACAATATTTATATGCGTGAGTTTCATTACTCCCTTTTTAAATGCTTTCGCAATATATATTTTTTGGGACTGAGAATACATGCGCTGTTTTTATAACTGTTTTACGAAACAGACACAAGTAATTGAAACTACATTCTATGGTTGAATTATCGAAATCGAATATTCCCTTTTTTAGTCTGGTAATCTAAGAATTAGGGAACAGACACCCTAATTGACGCGAATCCAAAAGATAGATCTATCGGGCCCAACAAGCCCCATCCAAAGTACCGGATGCTTTAGTACTTCGAAATTTATATCATGTCCGAAGGAGGATCCCGGAATGATGGGGATATTCTTATATGTATATTGTGAATGTCGGTTACCAGGTGTTCAATCCATATGAATGATATTTTTGTCTCTATGCATGGGACGTATGTTTATGAGAAATGGAAATATGAAATCTTGTAGTCTATTAAAATTATGAAATGATTGTTTATGTTAAACTAATGAACTCACCAACCTTTTGGTTGACACTTTAAAGCATGTTTATTCTCAGGTATGAAAGAAATCTTCCGCTGTGCACTTACTCACTTTAAAGATATTACTTGGAGCCATTCATGACATATTTCAAAAGACGTTGCATTAGGGTCGTTGAGTTCATTAATATTATTATTAAGTCAATTATAGTTAGATATATTATGAAATAGTATGCATGCCGTCAACTTTCGTTGTAATGAAATATTGTCTTTTCAAAAACTAATGAAATGTTTGTAAAATGTAACATATAGAGGTCAAGTACCTCGCGATGTAATCAACTGTTGCGAATAGTTTATAATCGATATGGACTTCGTCCGGATGGATTAGGACGAGTTTCTACAGTTACAATCAACAACCTCAACAAAACAACCAACAATCCCAACCTTCGAAGAGCTTAGAAGAAATCATGCAAAACTACATCAAGAAGGTAGAATCAACCGAAGCTTTTTTAATTAAAGAGAATGAATTCTAAAAGCAACAAATCTGAAACCAATAATCCTCATTCCAAAACCTTGAGAGTGCCATTGGCCGACTTTCAACCCAAGTTGCCGAAAGACCACAAGGAACTTTACCTTCAAACACTCAAGTCAACCCGATTAACAATTACAATAATAACCGTCAACACAATCAAAACCAACAACATAACAACTCAAGAGTGATTCCTATCGAAAGCACCAACCAAAACCCTAATAACCCAAACCAAAATGAAATGTCAATGCCATAACCACTCGAAGCGATTTAACCACTAAAGGGGTCGAAGATCCTCAACCACAACCCTTTATAACCCATGAACTACTACAAAGTTTTATTGAAGAGGATATCGGGGTTAGTAAGGAGAAGGGTAAAGAAAAGGTCAACTCAATCGAGGGTACGGGTAATGATGAATCGGGTAAGAAAAAGGGTGATGAGTGTTCAAAGATTACGAGACCGGTGCCATATCCAAAAGCTTTAAAGAAGGACAAGTTGGCAGCTCAATACAAAAAGTTTCAAGAAATGATGAAAAACGTCTCGGTTAACCTACCTATCACCGATGTGCTTAAAGGAATGCCGAATTACGGTCAGTTCATCAAGGAGCTGATATCTCAAAGGGGTAAATATCATGACGAAACATCTTTCTTTATCGAAGAGGAGTGCAACAAGATTCTTGCATCAAGGCCAACGATTCCTAAGAAGTTAGGAGATCCGGGAAAATTTGTTTTCCCTTGTAAGTTCGGTGACTCAGAAGTGTTCAATGCACTAGACGACTTGGGTGCAAGCATTAACCTAATGCCCCATTCACTTTACGAGAGGCTTGGTCTTGGACCTCTTAAACTGTGACGACCCGAAAATTTCCGACTAAATTTAAACTTTATCTTTATATTATTCTGACACGATAAGCAATGTTTGTTAAGTTAAATCTCAAGGATTTTAAACTATGTTTATACATTCATTTAAACCTCGACCAAATTCCAATGATTCACTAACCATTAAATGAACATATATGAATATGTATGTATATGTGTATATGTTATAAATTGAAAATGTCAACAAAGTATTTAAAAGTATAATGCTTTATATGAACGTATTTGTTTCAATATGATTATCGACGAAATTAAAAAAATATATATTAAATGATTGAATTATCAGAAACATTGAATTATGATTACAAGTCTCTGTTGAGAGGTCCACTATGATTTGAGAAATCTATTCCTCTTAACGATATTCGGAATAATTTGTAAAGTTATTTATAAATAAAAATAAAAAGTGTCATTTACGAAAGTTAGACAAAAGCTAGTGGAGAATTGGTTTCCATAATATTCTATTAATCTATTTTCAAACGTACAAAAACGTTTTCAGTTTAAAAAAAACTTTATTATTAAACTTTTATAAATATCTAGAATCACTTTTGACAACTCATTACTTAACCAGTATAATAAATATAACGATATTTATATTTTATTTCATTAAATATATATAACGATTTAAATTAATATTATATATATTTATACGCGTATTATACATACATAGTTTTTATACTTTTACTATACTTTAACTTTACCTTTACTTTACTTTTACTTTACTTTAACTTTAATAATTCACTTTAATAATTCATACTTTAATAATTCACTTTAATAATTCATACTTTAATAATTCACTTTAATAATTCATACTTTAATAATTCACTTTAATAATTCATACTTTAATAATTTACTTTAATAATTCAAAAATCTATTATAAATAGAATTCAATAGGTTTCATTATTTTATAGAAACTTGAAAATATATTTCTCTAAACTCTCTCAATCGATTTACATATATATATATATATATATTTGCTCTGTATTATTTCAAGATATTATTAGTATACATAAAATATTACGACGGAGTGATGTCCGAGTGATTTCAAAATAGTTTTTTTGATTGAGTCGAAGCTAAGGAAATTATGGGTTATAGCTATGGAAGTGATGGGTATGGTTCATGGGTATGCTCGTGAGGTCAATCTAGTGTTTATCATCTCCGTTGCGTCTACGTACTTTCCTGCAATATTGAATCTCAATATTGATACGTGAGCACTCATAACTTAACTTTTATATATCAATAGTGTATCCCTGACTAGTGCTCGAGTATATAGGATTATGCATGCTTGTACATTCGATATTGTCCTTAGATAGGTTTGTTGAATCCTGAATTAGATACATATGCTACTGAGATAGGGTATATGATATGCATGTCATTGGAAAGCTGGCGAAAAATTAAGAACTTTTCATTTAGATATCGAATGGTGTCGATGAACGGATTTGAAGTTATAGTCAACTGAATTTTAGTATTATTGTTAAAATGATTATTATTACTATCGTCGTTATTATTTTAATAGAAATATCATTGTTATTATAAAATATCATTATTACTATTATGTTAGTATTATCATTTTATCATAATAACATTTTTAGTAAATATAAATATTTTTTTTTTTTATAGAATAATAATTATTATTATTACAAAATAATACAACTTTTACTTATTATTATTATGATCAATATTATTTTATCAAATAAATAGGGGATACAAAGATATTTTTCACCACGCGTAATATAATTACATTAATAATACTTACCACTATAGTTTTAAGATATTAAGTGAACTTTATAAATTTTACTACTTAAGATATATAAAAGTATATTTTATCATATATAAACGTTAATATAAATTTTTATTAATAAATGACTTTTATTATTATAAAATCTAATAAATATATTTAAATATATAAAACGACTATAGTTAAGTTATATAATAAACACGTATAAATTTTAGAAGTCATTTTGGGTCAAGTTGACTTTTGTTGACTTTTGCATATTAGTCTCGAGCATTAGGATTGTGGTACACTATGACTTGACCAAAAATTGTTAGACAAATATTGACCAACATATAAATATATATAACTAATATAGGTTCGTGAATCCGAGGCCAACCTTGCACTTGTTAAATGACGTTATATGTATTTTTACTACGAAATACAGTATGGTGAGTTTCATTTGCTCCCTTTTTATATATATTTTTGGGCTGAGAATACATGCGCTGATTTATAAATGTTTTACGAAATAGGCACAAGTACTAAAACTAATTCTATGTGGGTTTAAACCAGAAATATACCCTTAGCTTGGTAACATTAAACTACTTGTCTATGTACGGTAGGCGCGAATCCTAAAGATAGATCTATTGGGCCTGACAAACCCCATCCTAACTATGGGATGCTTTAGTACTTCGAGGTTATTTTAAACACACCTGATCTGGTGTACTTCAGAGGGTAAAACATGAACGTTAAGGCTTGTTACCGGGTGCCTACAACTTATAGAATAATTTTATACACTTGCGAGTGTACATATATTTATAAACGGAAATCTTGTGGTCTATTAATATATTGAAATGATTGTTATGATAAACCTATGAACTCACCAACCTTTTGGTTGACACTTTAAAGCATGTTTATTCTCAGGTATTAAAGAAATCTTTCGCTGTGCATTAACTCATTTTAAGGATATTACTTGGTGTCATTCATGGCATATTTTGAAAGACGTTGCATTCAAGTCATTGAGTTCATCAAGATTATTATTAAGTCAATTATAGTTGGATGTATTATGAAATGGTGTGCATACCGTCAATTTTTGTTGTAAAGAAAGTTTGTCTTTTAAAAACGAATGCAATGTTTGTAAAATGTATCATATAGAGGTCAAATACCTCGCGATGTAATCAACTATTGTGAATCGTTTATAATGTATATGAACGGGTCCTTTCAGTTGGTATCAGAGCGGTGGTCTTAGCGAACCAGGTCTGCATTAGTGTGTCTAACTGATAGTCGTTAGGATGCATTAGTGAGTCTGGACTTCGACCGTGTCTGCATTTCAAAAGTTGTGCTCATCATTCTTGTCGGAAATTACCTGCTTATCATTCTTAGTCTAGACACATCTTATTGCATTGATTTCTATGAATAGTGTATAGACAAAATTCATATCTTAGCGTATCTGCTAATTCATATCTTAGCGTATCTGTTACTGTAAACTTTGCCTGACATATTCCGTAAATTCCTCCGTAATCTACGAAACCTTTTGCTCTATATAATTAGAATACCACCCGATAGCCGGAAAATCATTTCATATCCAAAAATTCTTTATTCAATCGTACGAAATGGAATTTGTCATTAGTTCAAGTCCCTCGGATTCCGAAATGGAATCCCACTCAAGTTCCGAAAGCAGTGTGACCGGAATGGATCAACCAATTAGTCATCATCTATTCTGGATGAATTAGGGATGGGTTCGTAGCCTCCTTAATCATTGGAGACAAGAAGAAGGTGATCCCTTCCATCCACCACATTGCCCTCTTGGCGAAGAACCTGAAGCACTTACCGGCGAACCTATCCGAAACACCATTTTCTCTCTTATTTCTAGAGTATCTCGTCACGATTACATACTACACCAAATTCTAGATTTTATTTATCCGCTCGTCCGAACCGACAATCACCCCGGTGTAATAGAAGAAGTCAACGAGCTTCGCGCTCGGGTAGTGGCTTTGGAGAATATGGTGCAAAGGTTACAAACACCAGCAGCAGCACCAGCAGCATAAACAGTACCACCATCAGCAACACCAACAGTACCATTACCACCACCAACAACAACCGCATCGCAAACCTCAACTTCACAATCTGTCCCATGAGCATCGACGTCATACGCCCTGTAGATACTAAGGAATACCACAACGATGAAGTATTGATTCATAACTTCATTGGGAAAACATTCTACGAAGATTATGTAATTTCTAAAGTTTAAAAATTATCTATCCTAGCCTTAACCATAAATCAAGTGAGTTTAATTTAATATTAACTCATTAAATCTATATTACATCTGAAGAAATATACACATATATTTCCATAAAGACTGTAATAAAATTCTTTTGTACAAAATATTAATTGTGACATTTTTTTTTAACGGGTAGTTAATACCCGAGAGATATATAAATTCACAATTAATATGTTACATTCTTCGAATCTGATTCAGCAAATCATCCATTATACTCCCTACTTTCACAACAATATACATTCTTTTATAGAAATCAAAACAACCATACTCATTCAAAAATCTAATTACATATTCTGATTTTGAAATCGCCGAATTCAATTCAAGTTATAAACGATATCATCACTCTTAGATTCTTACATCTTTCAAAGCTATACTTTAACTTCAAAACTATGTTAGAACATCGTATGTATATTAACGATTATAATCTGTGTTCAAGCCCTTCGAAATACCTGAAGACACTTCAAATAATGAACAATCGAGATGATGATCCAACCACATGTTATCCACAGTTACGTACCTGAAAAACTCTTGAAACCAAAGTCATAATTTAACATGTATCCATGTCAGACCTTTTGGCATTTACTAGCTAAAATAACTTTTCAATCCCTTCGAAAAATATACGATTTTGTCACAGCTCCAGCAAACCAACTTCAATTGTTCATTCAAATAAGCCTTATTATAATGATTACCCCTTCATCATTATTACCGGGGAACCTTTCATATCTCGCCACATTAGCAGTAAACTTATTAACAACTTCATTGATCTTTGACTTTCTGAAAAATCTTTATATTTATCAAAATCCCATCATTTACTCATCTGCATCTTGTAACGAGAATTGCCATATGAATCATCAGAAATTAGCAATCAGTATTTTGAAATCTCGCAGCATGTCTACGCCAACAATTATATGTGTCTATCTTCTGGACTTATATACTTTGAATGTGAAGTTTCTGAAAAACACCTTAAACTGCGAACTAGTTCTCGAAATACTGATGAAACATCAAAAACTGTAAACGATCTTAACAGTAAAAAGTTTGATGACAAAGAATAGTAAGGTGGAAAAGCTGAGAAAAAGAGAAGGTTTGAAACTGGAAAACGGATTGAACAGACTATGAAGGAGGCTGTGGACAAATCACAAAGACTAAATCTGCCTTCAAAGAATCCAAATGATTCAGTGCCTGCTAAAGTCATTAACGAATACCTTACTCTTTATTCTAAACCTTTACAGACAAATCTTCATCATCATCCATCAATATTAGAAATTCTAAGATATTATCATATCTTTCATTATAAATATCCGCGATATTTCTGAAGATATTTTCACAACTAATCTTATCTGAAGTCATTTATCTCTTTGCGCTATCAGTGTTACATCATATAAGAAACTATTAGTTTCTATATTCTATAAACTTTCGAGTTTAAATTATGAATGTTTTGAAGTAGTGTTGGGAACTGAAGCATGAGTTAGTATAATATAATGACACTTGATCAATGTGATTATATTACAGTAAGTCATGCTGAGTTTCTAATGGGACATGACGATTCACAGACCATGCCGTCATCATGTTCCATGTTACACGACTCTTGTATTCTATTTAATCTCTAAAAATATCAAGAATATATTTTCTTGATGATTCGGTCTTTTCAGGGTATTCTGGTAAATTAACAAATCAAGATCGTGCCATTACCATTTTCTTCTTAGAACATTAACTATGTTCATTCTGAAATTCATATCTGCGAATACTGGACCATTACAAACGTTGCTTAATCGCAAGAAGAAGAAACGAAAGGACAAAACTCCAAAATAGAAATTGGGGTATAAATCGCAGCAAATAGAAGGGAGCATTAACTGTGGATGTCAATGATTATAGAAGACAAAAGCAGGGGCTTTGAAATATAAGGGAAGATATAAAACCCAACAACCACCCAAAAATTATAAACCGTATATATCGATGCATATAGCAATATAAAGACACAGAAGAACTAAAAACACTATAAAACTGAGAGTATAGTAGAAGTAAATAGATTCTTCCGGAGGCAGATGAAAAAGAAGAACGACAGATATGAAAGTGAGGAGTATATCGAGAATCAGTAATGGATGAAGCATATTGACAAATACTTTAAAATATGAGTTGAGGGAGAAAGAATAGAAGGTGTGAGTTGTAAGGAAACGAAGGAGGTGGAATTATAGTGAAATACCCGACAGAGAAATCAAGATGGATTATCGTATTAATTCGAAGAGAATCATAATCTCCTTAATCACCGAAGCATCAAATCCAACATAGATTACAAAGATTTTCTTTAAATTCGAAGATCAATTGTGATGACGTCAAAAGATATGACGAATCACTATAATCTTATTTCCTTCATTTACGATAACTTCCCTCATACGCTTTGAGTAATCGAATTATTTTATCCATACTTCTTAGACATGATAAAACTTCATAATCGTCGTAATAACATTTTCATTGTTAGCCATAACGACCTCTATCAAATTTCGGGGACGAAATTTCTTTAACGGGTAGGTACTGTGACGACCCGGAAATTTCCGACTAAATTTAAACTTTATCTTTATATTATTCTGACACGATAAGCAATGTTTGTTAAGTTAAATCTCAAGGATTTTAAACTATGTTTATACATTCATTTAAACCTCGACCAAATTCCAATGATTCACGAACCATTAAATGAACATATATGAATATGTATGTATATGTGTATATGTTATAAATTGAAAATGTCAACAAAGTATTTAAAAGTATAATGCTTTATATGAACGTATTTGTTTCAATATGATTATCGACGAAATTAAAAAAAAAATATATTAAATGATTGAATTATCAGAAACATTGAATTATGATTACAAGTCTCTGTTGAGAGGTCCACTATGATTTGAGAAATCTATTCCTCTTAACGATATTCGGAATAAATTGTAAAGCTATTTATAAATAAAAATAAAAAGTGTCATTTACGAAAGTTAGACAAAAGCTAGTGGAGAATTGGTTTCCATAATATTCTATTAATCTATTTTCAAACGTACAAAAACGTTTTCAGTTTAAAAAAAACTTTATTATTAAACTTTTATAAATATCTAGAATCACTTTTGACAACTCATTACTTAACCAGTATAATAAATATAACGATATTTATATTTTATTTCATTAAATATATATAACGATTTAAATTAATATTATATATATTTATACGCGTATTATACATACATAGTTTTTATACTTTTACCATACTTTAACTTTACCTTTACTTTACTTTTACTTTACTTTAACTTTAATAATTCACTTTAATAATTCATACTTTAATAATTCACTTTAATAATTCATACTTTAATAATTCACTTTAATAATTCATACTTTAATAATTCACTTTAATAATTCATACTTTAATAATTCACTTTAATAATTCAAAAATCTATTATAAATAGAATTCAATAGGTTTCATTATTTCATAGAAACTTGAAAATATATTTCTCTAAACTCTCTCAATCGATTTACATATATATATATATTTGCTCTGTATTATTTCAAGATATTATTAGTATACATAAAATATTACGACGGAGTGATGTCCGAGTGATTTCAAAATAGTTTTTTGAATGAGTCGAAGCTAAGGAAATTATGGGTTATAGCTATGGAAGTGATGGGTATGGTTCATGGGTATGCTCGTGAGGTCAATCTAGTGTTTATCATCTCCGTTGCGTCTACGTACTTTCCTGCAATATTGAATCTCAATATTGATACGTGAGCACTCATAACTTAACTTTTATATATCAATAGTGTATCCCTGACTAGTGCTCGAGTATATAGGATTATGCATGCTTGTACATTCGATATTGTCCTTAGATAGGTTTGTTGAATCCTGAATTAGATACATATGCTACTGAGATAGGGTATATGATATGCATGTCATTGGAAAGCTAGCGAAAAATTAAGAACTTTTCATTTAGATATCGAATGGTGTCGATGAACGGATTTTAAGTTATAGTCAACTGAATTTTAGTATTATTGTTAAAATGATTATTATTACTATCGTCGTTATTATTTTAATAGAAATATCATTGTTATTATAAAATATCATTATTACTATTATGTTAGTATTATCATTTTATCATAATAACATTTTTAGTAAATATAAATATTATTATTTTTTTATAGAATAATAATTATTATTATTACAAAATAATACAACTTTTACTTATTATTATTATGATCAATATTATTTTATCAAATAAATAGGGGATACAAAGATATTTTTCACCACGTGTAATATAATTACATTAATAATACTTACCACTATAGTTTTAAGATATTAAGTGAACTTTATAAATTTTACTACTTAAGATATATAAAAGTATATTTTATCATATATAAACGTTAATATAAATTTTTATTAATAAATGACTTTTATTATTATAAAATCTAATAAATATATTTAAATATATAAAACGACTATAGTTAAGTTATATAATAAACACGTATAAATTTTAGAAGTCATTTTGGGTCAAGTTGACTTTTGTTGACTTTTGCATATTAGTCTCGAGCATTAGGATTGTGGTACACTATGACTTGACCAAAAATTGTTAGACAAATATTGACCAACATATAAATATATATAATTAATATAGGTTCGTGAATCCGAGGCCAACCTTGCACTTGTTAAATGACGTTATATGTATTTTTACTACGAAATACAGTATGGTGAGTTTCATTTGCTCCCTTTTTATATATATTTTTGGGCTGAGAATACATGCGCTGATTTATAAATGTTTTACGAAATAGGCACAAGTACTAAAACTAATTCTATGTGGGTTTAAACCAGAAATATACCCTTAGCTTGGTAACATTAAACTACTTGTCTATGTACGGTAGGCGCGAATCCTAAAGATAGATCTATTGGGCCTGACAAACCCCATCCTGACTATGGGATGCTTTAGTACTTCGAGGTTATTTTAAACACACCTGATCTGGTGTACTTCAGAGGGTAAAACATGAACGTTAAGGCTTGTTACCGGGTGCCTACAACTTATAGAATAATTTTATACACTTGCGAGTGTACATATATTTATAAACGGAAATCTTGTGGTCTATTAATATATTGAAATGATTGTTATGATAAACCTATGAACTCACCAACCTTTTGGTTGACACTTTAAAGCATGTTTATTCTCAGGTATTAAAGAAATCTTTCGCTGTGCATTAACTCATTTTAAGGATATTACTTGGAGTCATTCATGGCATATTTTGAAAGACGTTGCATTCAAGTCATTGAGTTCATCAAGATTATTATTAAGTCAATTATAGTTGGATGTATTATGAAATGGTGTGCATACCGTCAATTTTTGTTGTAAAGAAAGTTTGTCTTTTAAAAACGAATGCAATGTTTGTAAAATGTATCATATAGAGGTCAAATACCTCGCGATGTAATAAACTATTGTGAATCGTTTATAATGTATATGAACGGGTCCTTTCATAAACCAACTCGAATTAGGATAAGATTGGCCAAACATTTGTTTGTTACCGCTATTGGCATCGCCGAGGACATCTTGGTTAGCATTTACACCTTGGTGTTCCCGGTCGATTTTGTTATCATAGAGATGAAGAGGACCTTCAAGTTCCCCTCATCTTAGGTAGACCATTTTTGGCGACAGCCAACACCATCATCTTAGTACAACGCAACCAACTTAACATTGGAGTTGGCAAAGAGCGTGTGACCATCAATATTCGGGAAGATATGAAGTAACCGAGTAACACCGATGATGATGAGTGCTATGCCTTTGACCATATTGACCTTTATGTGCATGATGAACTTGAAAAACTTTTAAAGGTTGATACTTCGGAGTTCGACCAAACTTGTGATAATGAGATTGTGGATTTAGAGGCCGATTTTAAGGAACTAATGAATGTTAATGTTGATGATTTTGAAAGTAAAGATGAGACCATTCGGGAAGAGTCATTTGAGTCCATCCCTCATGAAGATAGATTCCGAATCAAGTCTTCATGGGAGGAGCCTCCAACTCTTGAGCTTAAAGAATTCCCCGAACATCTTGAATATGCATATCTTAAGGAAGAAAACCAACTTCCAGTGATTATTTCTTCGAAACTCACCCAAGACCAAAAGACCTGACTTGTCTCATTACTCAAGTCCCACCATAGGGCAATAGCATGGAAAACCACGGACATCCCGGGGATCAATCCATCATATTGCACGCACAAAATCCTCATGGAGGAGAACTACAAAACGGTTGTCCAACGACAACGAATACTTAACCCAAACATGAAAGAGGTTGTGAAGAAGGAAGTGATCAAACTTTTGGACGCGGGGCTTATTTATCCAATATCTGACTCACCATGGGTGAGTCCCATCTAAGTGGTGCCCAAAAAGGGTGGGACCACGGTGATCTTAAACGATCAAAATGAGCTTGTCCCAACCCGAACCATCACGGGATGGCCCGTATGCATTGACTATAGACGTCTAAATGACGCAACACGAAAAGACCATTTCCCACTCCCCTACATCGATCAAATGATTGAACGTTTGAGCGGGAAAGAATTCTATTGCTTTCTTGACGGGTTTTCTGGATACTTTCAAATCCCAATAGACCCCGAGGATTAAGAAAAGACGACTTTTACATTTCCCTATGGTACATTTGCGTATCGGAGGATGCCTTTTGGGCTATGTAATGCCCCGAGGATATTCCAACGATGCATGCTTGCTATTTTTTCGAAAATGGTTGAGGATACTATGGAGGTTTTCATGGATGATTTTTTGATATTCGGAGATTCATTCGACCATTGTCTTAAAAATCTTGATAAAATGTTAACACATTGTGGAAATGCAAATTTGGTTCTTAATTGAGAAAAATGCCACTTTATGGTTAACGAGGGGATAGTTTTGGGACATAAAATTTCTAAGGCGGGAATTGAGGTTGTTAAGGCTAAAATTAGTGTGATAAAGGACATACCTAGACCATCGGATGTAAAAGTCATCCGAATTTTTCTTGGGCATGCGGGGTTTTATAGATGATTCATAAAAGATTTTTCAAAAATCGCCCGCCCTATGACCAAATTGTTAGAAAAGGACTAACCTTTCTTGTTTGATGATGAATGCATCAAGTCATTCAATTTGTTGAAGGAAAAGTTAGTTAACCCACCTATTCTTATCTCTCCTGATTGGAACAATGACTTTGAATTGATGTGCGATGCGAGCGATTATGCACTAGGTGCGGTTCTTGGTCAAAGAGTTGACCAACACTTTAAACCGATTTACTATGCAAGCAAAACACTGAATGGGGCCCAATTGAACTACACCACTACCGAGAAAGAGCTTCTTGCGGTAGTATTTGCTTTTGATAAGTTTCATCTTATCTTGTACTTTCAAAGACAACCGTCTACACGGATCACTCCGCGCTAAAGTACCTTTTTCAAAAGCAAGATGCAAAGCATTGTTTGATTCGTTGGGTGCTACTTTTTCAAGAGTTTGATATAGAAATTAGGGATAAAAAAGGAGCCGAAAATGTGGCAGCCGATCATTTATCGAGGTTAGACAACCCGGGACTCCAACCTTTAAATGAGACCAAAATTCGGGACACATTTCCGGATGAATACTTAATGAGAATCTACCTAATTGATGAAGTCCCATGGTTTGCCGACTATGCAAACTACTTGGCGTCAAATGTTTTACGAAAAGGTTTGTCCTACCAACAAAAGAAAAAAAAATTCAACGATTTACGATATTATTTTTGGGATGACCCACACTTGTTCCGTATTGGGGCGGATCAAGTGATTAGGAGATGCGTTTATGGGCAAGAGGCTCGGGTTATTTTAAGAAGTTGTCATAATGGACCAACGGGAGGCCACTTTGGTCCAAATCACACCGCAAAAAAGGTGTTCGATTCAGGGTTTTATTGGCCCACTATCTTCAAGGATGCACACAATTTAGTTAAGCGATGTGATTCATGCCAAAGGTCGGGATCCATCTCCAAAAGGAATGAGATGCCCCAAACCGGTATTCAAATATGCGAGGTGTTTGACGTATGGGGTTTAGATTTCATGGGACCATTCCCGAACTCGAATAAGTGTGTTTACATTTTGGTGGCGGTAGATTATGTCTCGAAATGGGTTGAGGCTAAAGCCTTGCCAACAAATGATGCGCGAGTAGTTGTTAAGTTTTTAAAAGGGTTGTTTGCTCAGTTTGGTGTACCAAAAGCATTGATCTCGGATCGAGGGACACTTTGCTAATAGTCTTATGGAGAGAGTCATGGAAAAATATGGTGTAAACCATCATTTTTCGACCCCTTACCACCCCAAACTAGCGGTCAAGTTGAGAATACTAATCGGGCCTTAAAAAGAATTTTGGAGAAGACGGTTAGTAATAACCCTAAGATTTGGTCAACCAAACTAGATGAAGCATTGTGTGCATTTAGAACCGCTTACAAGACACCCATAGGAACTACACCTTTTCGTCTAGTGTATGGGAAGGCATTTCATATTCCGGTTGAAGTTGAACACAAGGCATTTTGGGCAATTAATTAGATAAACCTAGACCTAGAAAGAGCTAAGGAAAAACGGGTGACACAATTGCATGAATTAGAGGAGCTTAGGTTAGAGGCATATGATAACTCTTTAGTATACAAAGAGAAAACTAAGCGTTGGCACGATGCTCGACTCAAAGGTCCCAAAGAATTCCCAACGATAAGGTCTTGGTTTACAACTCCCGCTTTAAGTTTTCACCCGGTAAGTTGAAATCTAGATGGACGGGTCCATACATTGTTAAGAAAGCTTATCCTAAGGGTTATGTGAAGTTATATGGGAATGGGAACACTTTCAAGGTTAATGGTCATAGATTGAAGGTTTATAGAGATGACATCAGTGCTATTGAGCTTGATGACATCAAGCTCTACCCTAAATGACACCTTTGCGCTAAAACGGGTCAAGTGATAGACCCGTGATCAAAACAATCACGTTTGTGTATAATTGTGCATTTAGGATTGCATTTCATTTAGACTTGTATGATATTATTTTTTTATAGTTTGCATTTGCATATAGTTGCATTTCATGCATTTGGGTAAATTTGGAAAACGTCAAAAATAGCTTTTGAATGAGTTGAAATGAATTTTGAAACTGCAAAACTGCTTTAGGTAAAAAGCGACGCTTTTGTCCAAGGAGCGGCGCTTTTGGTCTTACAAGAGCGACGCTTCTTCCTCAATAGCGATGCTTTAACCTGTATTTTAGACCAAAAATGGACAGTAGCCAAGAGCGGCGCTTTTCTATGAATAGAGGCGCTTTTGTTTTCTCAAGAGCGACGTTATAATTTGAAAAGCGACACTTTTGGTACTGCAGGAACGGTGCTTCTACTTCAGGAGCGGCGCTCCTGTACTTGAGCTGTCAACTTTTAAATAGGACTCAAACACTTCATTTTCTCCACCCACTTCATTTACTCTCTCATAGTGCGACCAAAGCTCAGCTACTTTGGCCCCCTGCATCAAATTAACATCTTTTGTGGAGATTTCTTGCTTTTAAATCATCAACTAACATGAGTAAAGTAAGATTCATGCTTCATCATCACTTTTCTTCAATTAATTGCATGTTTCTTGCTATGTTCTTATTTCTTCTCATTTCTAGATCTGTAAGAAATTGATGATGTTTATGCTAAATTGGTGATGAATCCTTGTGTAAGGTTGAGCAGGATAATAAGGTTATGTGCCCATGGGAGATGCTCCTTTACATGAAAGAGAGTGTTTATCCATTGCTAACTCGTGAGTTCTTAGCAACTCTTAGGGTTGATTTCAAGGTCGCCTCTCCAAGGATCAGCAACTACCTCAGGTTCAGACTAGGGGGTGAAGAATGGCAAATGAGCATGGCCCAATTCCTAGCATGCCTAGGTCTCTGCACATATTCTGTCACGACCCGAAAAATTCCGACTTATTTTGAACCAAAATCTATATGTAATTTAATATTTTCGACACGATAAGCAAAGCCTGTTAGGTTGGATCTCAAAAATTTTGAACTATTTCATACATTCAGTTAACTTTCGACCATTCCCGACGATTCACGAATAACTATTCGTAAATAGATAACATATATATTTAAATAGGTATTTATAATTTAAAATATAATTTAGAATATTATATAATATGATTATTAGGATTTATATTGTAACATAAATAAAATGCGATGTAATGGAAAATGTATTTAAGAATATATAGATATATATAAATATGTATATAAATATTACTCGTAAGTATATGAAATTTGTATTAAATCTATTTGTTTAATAATATAATTGTTTTAGTAATTAAATTTGCTATTCTAAAACTGTTTATATATAGAAAGGGAATATAAATGATTTCGATGCTTAATTAGTAAACGTCAGTAAAATTCGGTTGAATTTTCGTTAGCGTTCATATAGATTTATTATAAGTTTATGAAGGAGTAAAATAAAAGTTGAACTGTAAATCAATTAAGAAGATTTTAGATTTGTTAAATGTATTTTTACCTTTTTAAGTTTAAATATTAGTACTCCGTACATAAAAATCGGAACAGAAAATAAATAATTTTTAAACCTTTTTGAGCAGGTTTCAAACAGGTAATGAGTGAAATAATTAAATATATTTAATTTAAAAATTTGGGATTTTTAGAAACACTTTTATCCGTAACTGTTTAGCAATGGACACGATATAGCACTCCGAAAATTGAAAATATCTTAAACTATCGACAGAAACTGTGTATGAATTATTATTATTACCGTGCAACCTTTGATTTTTTTTTTTTATTGATTCACTATTATATCATTATTTATTATTATATATATCTTACATATAAATACATATATACATACGTTACATTTACATTAAAATAAAAAAAAAAAGGGAATCAACCATCATCTCCCTCCTTGTTATTGCTCCATCAACCACAACTCAACCATCTTGATCATCACCATGTCCGCCACTCTTAAACCACCATCATCGCAGCCTAATCACCACCACCTCCTTCTTTCACTACCTCTTTTCTTTCTCTATTATATTTTCGGGAATCCACCTACAACCGCCTCAACTCTTCACCACCTTCCAACACCACCATAAACCCTCGTCACACCTTTCTTGGTATCTCTCTCTCAACCGATGAACCGTCCTCAACCATCACTACTTCTCTTGTTTCTCTCTCTCTCTATCTCTTCTCCCTCTCCTCTTCATAAAACATCAATCACCACCACCATCAAAATTATTGACGCTACTGCAGCTTACGTTTCTGTTTTCTAGCTGCTGCTGCTACTTTATTTTCTGTCCACCATCGAACCACCTCCAGTCGAAGACCTGGAACTTGTATCTGCTACCGTTCCTTTCTGTTTTAATTTGTATCGTCGAAGAAGCACCACAGCCACCCTTTTGCTGCCATGCTTTTTCTGTTCCTATTTCCATATCGAACAGCAGCTCATGCTGCTGTTTCTCTGTCTAAAAACCACCATTAAAACACCCATGTAAAACCTGCAAACCACTACTGATTCTTTCTGTTTACAACCCTCATCATGAGACCCACATGAAGAAGAAGATGAACCGTGATTTTTCGTTGTTTCTATTTTCTTTCAAACGAAAACTATCACCATAGTATGTTTCTTGTTTTGATTAACTACTACCCATTGCTACGCTGTGATTCCTTTTTGATCAGCCTAACCAACCACACCATCATGAACTCGCTACCAATCAAACCTCCGTGAATCGTTACTTCAATCACCACTATTTAGGCTGCTACTGTTACTGTTCGCTTATAACCGCCATCATAATCAACAAGTGCAGCTGCTATTTAAAGTTTTTGTTCCTGTAAATTATGATAATGGTTTGATAATAATAATGACACAGTGAGTGGAGGATGAGGCAAGGATGATGTAGGATCAATAAAGTGTATACGTTTTTTTTTTGTGCTGTTACCGAATTCTTTAAAAAAAAATAAACGTTCATGTTGATTTGGGAAATTAGTGTTGGGCTTGTGCAACCACTAATGGACTGATGGAATAGGCTAGTTCAATGAGTTATTAAATTGGGCCCTATTCGGATTCTTGGGCCGAGAACTAGTTACTTCTTGCTGCTACTTCTACTACGCCTATTTTTCTGTTTAAACTTCATGAAGCAATTAAACTAAAATGGATCAGATGGTTTATGGGTGTGATAGAGTAACGTGAGATCGCGGGTTCGAACTTGGGCGATAGCAAATCTTTTTAAATATTGTTTCTTTAAAGGTAGCTATTTATTATTATCAATATTAATATTATTAACATTCTATAAATACTAGTATTATTATTATTATTATTATTATTATTATTATTATTATTATTATTATTATTATTATTATTATTATTATTATTATTTTATCATTGTCATTAGCATTAACATTAATATTAGAATTGTCAAAATTATCATTTTTCTATTAAAATTTTCATTATTATTAGGATTATCATTTTTATTAAAATTATCATTTTTAATATTATTATTATTATTATTATGATCATTTTTACTAAAATTAATATTTTGTCGTCCGTAAAACTAGCAATATTATCAGTATTATATATATATCCCTACGTTTATGAGAATAAAAGTTTCAAAGATATTATTAAGGTTAACAGTACGTTTTAATCATATATATATTCATATATATAACAAGTTAAGATTTTTATTAAAGTACTAATCATATATATATATATATATATATATATATATATATATATATATATATATATATATATATATATTAATATAACTATATTAATATTTTACATTTTGAATAAATATATATACAAATTAAATATATAATATATAAAGTCATAATATACGAAATTGTTCGATTACGAGTATATGTTTTAATATATAAACAAATGATATAGGTTCGTGAATCCGAGGCCAACCCTACACTTATTCTATGACGTCAAATGTATTTTTACTACAAAATACAATATGTGAGTTTCATTTGCTCCCTTTTTAATTGTTTTTGCAATATATATTTTTGGGCTGAGAATACATACGCTGCTTTTATAAATGTTTACGAAATAGACACAAGTACTTAAAATATATTCTACGTTGAGTTGTACCACTGGCATACTTCCCTGTAGCTTGGTAACTACTATTTACATGAGTATTGTAAACGCGAATCCTGTTGATAGATCTATCGGGCCTGACAACCCCAACCGGACTGGACGACCAGTATTCAACGGTTGCACAGTACTTCGTTTTGTAGGCTACACTTGGTACGGTGTAGTGAGATTTCATAATAAAGGGAATATGCGATGTTGATTAAATGTTAAGTATGGTTACCAAGTGCTCAACCACTTAGAATGTTTTACATACACTTGCGAGTGTATTATGTTTATGATTATGAAATCTTGTGGTCTATTAATATATTGAAATGATTGTTATGATAAACCTATGAACTCACCAACCTTTTGGTTGACACTTTAAAGCATGTTTATTCTCAGGTTCGAATTAAGTCTTCCGCTGTGCATTTGCTCAATTTAAGGACATTACTTGGACTCGATCATCGCAATGGGACCAAATGTTGATGACTTCGTCCAGGTGGATAAGGACGGGTCTTGACAGGTGGTATCAGAGCGGTGGTCTTAGCGAACCAGGTCTTGCATTAATGTGTCTAACTGATAGTTGTTAGGATGCATTAGCGAGTCTGGACTTCGACCTTAGTCGCAGATTATAAGTTTTGCTTATCTTTTCTTGTCGGAAATTACTTGCTTATCATCCTTAAGTTTAGACACGTCTTACTGCCACTATTACATCGATAGTGTATAGACAAAATTTGTATCTTAGCATATCTGTTACTGTAGACTTTGCCTGGCAGTTTCCGTAGATTCCTCCGTAACTTATGAGATTTTATTATTATATATGCATATATAAATTTTGTAATGCAGGATACTAATCTACATCCTATAATCTATTTCTTATCGAAAATCCTTCATCTGATCGTACGAAATGGATTCCTCAACCAGTTCGAGTTTCTCAGATTCCGACAGCTATTCCGACATGGATATCCACTTGAGCTCCGAAAGCAGTGTAACCGGAATGGATCAACCACTTAGCCATCACCTATTTTGGATGAAATGGGTATGGATTCGTAGTCGACTTAACCAATGGAGACGAGAAGAAGGCGATCCTTTCCATCAACCAAATTTCCCTCTTGGCGATGAACCTGAAGTACTTACCGGCGAACCTATCCGAAACACCATTTTTAGCCTCATCTCCAGGGTAGCTCGTCACGAATATCTTCTATCTAAAATTCTAAACCTTATTCATCCGCTCGTCCGAACCGACAATCATCCCGGTGTAATAGAAGAAGTCAACGAACTTCACGCTCGAGTAATCAATTTGGAGAATATGGTGCAAAATTACCAGCTTCAGCAACATCATTGACATCAACAGTACCACCAACAACCTAAGTTTCAATATCACATGCCTCAATATCTCATTCTGTACCTCGAGCATAATCATCATTCTACGTATCGTTCTATCTACTTTATCTTCGTTCTACATATCGTTCTACATCGATTATCTTTGCTCGACATGGAGATTATGTAATTTTTAAAGTTTTAGAGATTATGTATTCTATATTCTAACGATAAATCAAATGAGTTTAATATCTTATTGACTCAATAAATCGATGATTACATCTGAAGAAAATATATATGTATGTATATTTTCATAAAGATTGTAATTAAAAATTCTCTCGTACAAACTGTTAATGGTGAAAATATTTTAACGGGTAGGTAATACCCGAGGAATATTTAGATTTCACATTAATAAGTTACATTGTACATTCTTCGAATTTGATTCAACAGTCATTTACTATCCTAATTACAACCACTGATATACGTATCCGTTCACCAAAGAATAACTATTCTCATTCAAATTTAATTTCATATTTGGATTTTGACATATCAGAATCCAACAAGTGGCATAAAGAAGAAAATATTGGACAAAATAAAATTCGATAGAAACAAACAATTTAACTATGAGAAGAATTCTGTTAAGAATCCACGCTAACTGTTCCTAGCTAACTGATTACATTTTATTTATCGCAATCTATTTATCGCAATTTATTTATCGCAATTTATTTATCGCATTTTAATTATCGCAATTTACATTCTCGCAATTTTATTTATCATCATTTAATTTCTGTTATTTATTTTTACGCACTTTAAATATCGGGACACGTATACAAGGTTTTGACATATCATATCGACGCATCTATATATATTATTTGGAATAACCATAGACACTCTATATGCAGTAATGCGGGAGTTAGCTATACAGGGTTGAGGTTGATTCTACAATAATATATATAGTTTGAGTTGTGATCGAGTCTGAGACGTATACGGGTCATGAAACGTATTAATTAATTCAAATATTATATATTAAACTATATATGAATTATTGGACTGTTAACTGTGGACTATCGATTGTGGACTATCAAGATTAGACAGTTAAAAATGAATTAAAATATTGATTATAACATATGAAACTAAACAATTCTTCAAGTTTGCCACTTGATTTCATCTTAAACCTCATTTGAATATTGACGATTCCAATCCATGATCAAATCTTTCATGATTCTTAAAAACACCTCAATCGAGAGGATGAACCAAACGCACTTCATCTATGGAAGAAAAGATCGATGCATATAGTTATGCACCTGAAAAACCCTCGAAAACTGAGTAAACGTTTAACATGTAGCTGTGTTAATTCCTTTAGTGTTATTATTACCCAAAATAATTTGGTAATCCCTTTTCAAAGTAGCCAATTTTGTCACAGCTCCAACAGGTCAACTTCGATTTCTCGTTCGAAACAACCTTATTATAACCTTGATATATATGCGTGCTCATTTATTGTTACCGGAGAACCTTTTACATTCCACCATACTTCCATCAGCATTTAATCATCTAAAAACACAATTCTCCTGAAATCACCTCGGATTGATAACCGATGATTCAGATATAGTAGCATTAAATGCCGAGGAAACAGTAAAATTTTAGATGGCCAAAATGGTCAAGAGTTTGATGATAAAGAATGGAGTGTTAGGAACGCTCGATAGAAAAATTTGGTACTGAAAAACGGATTGAGCTGACCATGAAGGAAATAAAGAACAAATACAAGGACTAAACTCTATAAAATTCAGGTAAATCTGGATCCGAGGAAATCTTTAGAGAATATTTTGCCCCGTATCCACGTTAAAATCTTGCAGAAAATTTTTCTTCATCAACTTTCAAACTTAGAAATTCCAAAATATCATCATAAATATCTTCGATATTTCTGAGGATATTTTCATAAATATTCTTGTCCAAAATTATCTACCTTTTCGTGCTATCTGTATTCCATTATATTGAAAATTTCTGTAAAATCTAAGTATAAGTTATGAATGAATTGTTGAGAAGTGTTGGGAACCAAAGTATGAGTTAGTATAATATAATGCGCTTGGCCAACGTGATTATATTACAGTAAGTCATGCTGAGCTTCTATTGGAACATGATGATTCACAAATCATAACGTCATCATGTGCCATGTTACGCGACTCTTTCATTCTACTTAAGCTCTAAGCATATAAAGGAAATATTTCCCTTGATATTTCTGTTCTTCCGTAATTCAAAGAGTTTGCTAATAAATAGTGCTATTTCATTTTCTTCTGATTAGAAGATTTCCTTAAATTCCTTGAATTCAGGAAATTCACCATGACTACGTCAAAAGTTAAATCTCTATCTCAATATTTTGTGATAGCTTCACTCGTACGCTTCACATGATTGAATGGTTTTATCTATATTAATCAATAATGATAAAACTTTAGTTATCAACTCATATTCGTCGTGAAAACATTTTTATTGTTAGCCATAACGACCTCGATTAAATTTCGGGACGAAATTTCTTTAACGGGTAGGTACTGTCACGACCCGGAAAATTCCGACTTATTTTGAATCAAAATCTATATGTAATTTAATATTTTCGACACCATAAGCGAAGCCTGTTAGGTTGGATCTCAAAAATTTTGAACTATTTCATACATTCAGTTAACTTTCGACCATTCCCGACGATTCACGAACAACTATTCGTAAATAGATAGCATATATATTTAAATAGGTATTTATAATTTAAAATATAATTTAGAATATTATATATTATGATTATTAGGATTTATATTGTAACATAAATAAAATGCGATGTAATGGAAACTGTATTTAAGAATATATAGATATATATAAATATGTATATAAATATTACTCGTAAGTATATGAAATTTGTATTAAATCTATTTGTCTAATAATATAATTGTTTTAGTAATTAAATTTGCTATTCTAAAACTGTTTATATATAGAAAGGGAATATAAATGATTTCGATGCTTAATTAGTAAACGTCAGTAAAATTCGGTTGAATTTTCGTTAGCGTTCATATAGATTTAATATAAGTTTATGAAGGAGTAAAATAAAAGTGGAACTGTAAATCAATTAAGAAGATTTTAGATTTGTTAAATGTATTTTTACCTTTTAAAGTTTAAATATTAGTACTCCGTACATAAAAATCGGAACAGAAAATAAATAGTTTTTAAACCTTTTTGAGCAGGTTTCAAACAGGTAATGAGTGAAATAATTAAATATATTTAATTTAAAATTTTGGGATTTTTAGGAACACTTTTATCCGTAACTGTTTAGCAATGGACACGATATAGCACTCCGAAAATTGAAAATATCTTAAACTGTCGGCAGAAACTGTGTATGAATTATTATTATTACTGTGCAACCTTTGATTTTTTTTTTGATTGATTCACTATTATATCATTATTTATTATTATATATATCTTACATATAAATACATATATACATACGTTACATTTACATAAAAAAAAAAAGGGAATCAACCATCATCTCCCTCCTTGTTATTGCTCCATCAACCACAACTCAACCATCTTGATCATCACCATGTCCACCACTCTTGAACCACCATCATCGCAGCCTAATCACCACCACCTCCTTCTTTCACTACCTCTTTTCTTTCTCTATTATATTTTCGGGAATCCACCTACAACCGCCTTAACTCTTCACCACCTTCCAACACCACCTTAAACCCTCGTCACACCTTTCTTGGTATCTCTCTCTTAATCGATGAACCGTCCTCAACCATCACTACATCTCTTGTTTCTCTCTCTCTCTCTCTATCTCTTCTCCCTCTCCTCTTCATAAAACATCAATCACCACCACCATCAAAATTATTGACGCTACTACAGCTTACATTTCTGTTTTCTAGCTGCTGCTGCTACTTTATTTTCTGTCCACCATCGAACCACCTCCAGTCGAAGACCTGGAACTTGTATCTGCTACCGTTCCTTTCTGTTTTAATTTGTATCATCGAAGAACCACCACAGCCACCCTTTTGCTGCCATGCTTTTTCTGTTCCTATTTCCATATCGAACAGCAGCTCATGTCGCTGTTTCTCTATTTAAAAACCACCATTAAAACACCCATTTAAAACCTGCAAACCACTACTGATTCTTTCTGTTTACAACCCTCATCATGAGACCCACATGAAGAAGAAGATGAACCGTGATTTTTCGTTGTTTCTATTTTCTTTCAAACGAAAACTATCACCATAGTATGTTTCTTGTTTTGATTAACTACTACCCATTGCTACGCTGTGATTTCTTTTTGATCAGCCTAACCAACCACACCATCATGAACTCGCTACCAATCAAACCTCCATGAATCGTTACTTCAATCACCACTATTTAGGCTGCTACTGTTATTGTTCGCTTATAACCGCCATCATAATCAACAAGTGCAGCTGCTATTTAAAGTTTTTGTTCCTGTAAATTATGATAATGGTTTGATAATAATAATGACACAGTGAGTGGAGGATGAGGCAAGGATGATGTAGGATCAATAAAGCGTATACGTTTTTTTTTTTTTTGTGCTGTTACCGAATTCTTTAAAAAAAATAAACATTCATGTTGATTTGGGCAATTAGTGTTGTGCTTGTGCAACCATTAATGGACTGATGGAATAGGCTAGTTCAATGAGTTATTAAATTGGGCCCTATTCGGATTCTTGGGCCGAGAACTAGTTACTTCTTGCTGCTACTTCTACCACGCCTATTTTTCTGTTTAAACTTCATGAAGCAATTAAACTGAAATGGATCAGATGTTTTATGGGTATGATAGAGTAACGTGAGGTCGCGGGTACGAACTTGGGCGATAGCAAATCTTTTTAAATATTGTGTCTTTAAAGGTAGCTATTTATTATTATCAATATTAATATTATTAACATTCTATAAATACTAGTATTATTATTATTATTATTATTATTATTATTATTATTATTATTATTATTATTATTATTATTATTATTATTATTATTATTATTATTATTATTATTATTATTTTATCATTGTCATTAGCATTAACATTAATATTAGAATTGTCAAAATTATCATTTTTCTATTAAAATTATCATTATTATTAGGATAATCATTTTTATTAAAATTATCATTTTTAATATTATTATTATTATTATTATTATGATCATTTTTACTAAAATTAATATTTTGTCTTCAGTAAAACTAGCAATATTATCAGTATTATATATATATCCCTACGTTTATGAGAATAAAAGTTTCAAAGATATTATTAAGGTTAACAGTACGTTTTAATCATATAAATATTCATATATATAACAAGTTAAGATTTTTATTAAAGTACTAATCATATATATATATATATATATATATATATATATATATATATATATATATATATATATATATATATATTAATATAACTATATTAATATTTTACATTTTGAATAAATATATATACAAATTAAATATATAATATATAAAGTCATAATATACGAAATTGTTCGATTACGAGTATATGTTTTAATATATAAACAAATGATATAGGTTCGTGAATCCGAGGCCAACCCTACACTTGTTCTATGATGTCATATGTATTTTTACTACAAAATACAATATGTGAGTTTCATTTGCTCCCTTTTTAATTGTTTTTGCAATATATATTTTTGGGCTGAGAATACATGCGCTGCTTTTATAAATGTTTACGAAATAGACACAAGTACTTAAAATATATTCTACGTTGAGTTGTACCACTGGCATACTTCCCTGTAGCTTGGTAACTACTATTTACATGAGTATTGTAAACGCGAATCCTGTTGATAGATCTATCGGGCCTGACAACCCCAACCGGACTGGACGACCAGTATTCAACGGTTGCACAGTACTTCGTTTTGTAGACTACACTTGGTACGGTGTAGTGAGATTTCATAATAAAGGGAATATGCGACATTGATTAAATGTTAAGTATGGTTACCAAGTGCTCAACCACTTAGAATGTTTTACATACACTTGCGACTGTATTATGTTTATGATTATGAAATCTTGTGGTCTATTAATATATTGAAATGATTGTTATGATAAACCTATGAACTCACCAACCTTTTGGTTGACACTTTAAAGCATGTTTATTCTTAGATACGAATTAAGTCTTTCGCTGTGCATTTGCTCAATTTAAGGACATTACTTAGACTCGATCATCGCAATGGGACCAAATGTTGATGACTTCGTCCAGGTAGATAAGGACGGGTCTTGACATATTCTGATCCAGATTCAACCTTTGCGTACTTGTCAAAATGTGAGACCTACAACCCGAATGAGTTTGATCCCAAGCAAGCATGGAGCGAAATTAGTCATGTCAAGCCAACTCCAGATAATCTAGTCCCAAGTGCGCTCAAAAGCCCCAAACTTAGGTGCATCCAATGGTTCATCGCTCACTCGGTCTTTCACCGAACGGTGGACGTTGATAAGATGACAATGTTTGATATTTGGTTGATTCATGTTATCCATAAGAAGAAGCACATTCAAATTCCTAACCTTATCGCAAGTTATATATTCGATGCAAGTGGTGAGAGATCGGGATTCCCAAGTGTTGGTGGTCATTCGACACAAGGAGGTACCCATGGAGTGGTTAGGCTATCAAGAGTGCATTCGGAGGGGCGTGTAGATGTCAAGTCGATACTCAAGGTAATTTGGTAATAAATTTTCATCATGGTTTGTGAACAATCTATCTTTTAAATTGGCATGTAACTTAACTAAATTTGATGCTTGTGTGTGTGATACTTTGACTGGTCGATTCGGTGTGGGGTAGTAGACTCATATTGCTACTCTCACACATGAACATCTTTATTATTGTAATAATTTGACATGGGCGTGTGTTAGATATTCTTGTGGTTGTTTGTATGTTCTTTCTTGTTGTGGTTCTTAGTGGCAGGATACACCTTATTGATGATTGATCCAAGCCTGGCATTAAGTTCAGGCGTCAAGCTCATCGACTTGCATTCCTTTGGTGATTAAGTTCCTCGAATGGTAACAACAAAAATTGTTTAATCTTCGCCGGTTTTTATTTTCTTCCCTCTCATTTTCTCTATTTCAAAATGTCCCTCATTTTCACTTATTATATCGCTTTAATGCAATGAGGGCATTGCATACGCTAAATGTAGGGGGGAGAGTTAAAATTTCGGGCTGTTTTAAAACTTTTTCGGGTAAACTAGTCACATATACTCTCTAAAGATTAAAACTTGCACTGTCGAACAATTGTTGGAACAAGTTTTTAACCATTACACTAAATCATATCATAAACATCTAAAAATGGTTAAAACTTGTAAAATTTTCAAACTTTTTGGAAAAGTAAAGTCTTTTCCATATTTTCAAAAAAAAAACTTAAGGAAGTAAAGTCTTCCTTAGTTTCATGCTTGTATTTCACCAAGTTAAAGTAAAGTCTTTCACTTTTCTTATGATTTTGTGTGAAAATGATAAAATTTTGAGAAAAATCAAATTTATGCTTAAAAGTTAAAGTCTTTCATGCATGCGCAACAAAACCAAGTGTTTAAAGCTTTATACTTTAACACTTTCGGATGAATCGAGTCCATCCATTGTAGGGATTCAAGTCTCCCGAATGTCGCATTACTTGGTGTAGGAGACTTCCTAATCTACACCATTTCATATTGACATTGGTTGTCTCATCATTTCACGATGTTTCAACCGATGTATCGTACCTGGGAAGAGGAGCCTTGAGCTTCACAAAGTGCTATCCTTTTTAGGAGCAATGGCTTCGTGCTAGTGTTGCTAGACAACACAACCCATAGCCAAAAGCTATGGCACCCTTGCTATTACAATTAATGGAAAGGTAGTAACTACTTCCTACCTTTTCTAAAAATAAGCATAAAAGCTTGTTATGTGGGAAGTAGATAAGCATCATCTCGTTTTGGAAGTAAAGTCTTCCAAACTTGGAAGTGAAGTCTTCCAAGTTATATTTGTTCCAAGCTTGGGAGTAAAGTCTCCCAAGTCAAGCTCGATTGTTTGAAAGGAAGTTAAAGTCTTCCTAATGCCTTAAAAATTTGGAATTGACAGACTCTCTTATTTAGCCACATGGGGCCCTAATTCCACGAACCTCCGTCAATGCTTTCGCCCTACTATGAGAGAAACCATATAGTTGTGATAGAAAGCTTGATGAGTGCCGGTTACCCCGTACCCGAGTAACCAAATAAAGGTGGGGTACCCAGTCCCTTACCTTTGGCACACCTACCTTAACCCTATACTTAGAATTGACGATTATCAATTGGAATTGACGAAATATATATGAATTGAGGATCATTCTTGGAATTGACGAAAAATAGGTTTTTTGGGGGCATGGAGGTGGAAGAGGGATAGCCATTGCGGGTTGATGAGGTGAGAATTCTTTTTGAAAGCGTATTCTTTACACGATGCATTTCACGATTAGTGTTGATGTGTGCAATTTTCATGGCCCTTATTCATTTCGGGTTCATTTTACATACTTTGAGTACACTTTGAGTTTGTTTGAGTAGACTTGTATTTGATGTGATCGATTTTTTTGATGAGTTTATGGCTATCCCGTGAATCCTACATATTTGGTCAAGGTCAAGGAGGTCAAGTTCGAGTTTGCAATGATTTGATACTATTGTGATTGGTGTTTGATGACCTTCTCGTAGATGAAGTTGACTTTGATCGGGGGCATGATTGGTTCGGGTAGACTTAGGCTTGAATTATGTTTACGTTAGCGTTTGAGGATTGAAGATTTGAAGATACTAGTGGGAGCTTGAGTTAAGCTAGTGTTAATAGAAAGAAGAGGATGATTGTGCTTGGTCCTAGCAAGTGCAAGTTTTTCGAAAACGCTATTACCGCCTAGTGCATATTCATGAAAGGTATCATTTTGAGCTTAACCTTCTTGCACTTTGGCAATGTTCACTTATTTGTTCTCTATCTCCAAAGCTTGTTTTGTCGATTGTTTGCTTGAGGACAAGCAAAGGTTCAAATGTAGGGGGTTTGATATCGCTCCATTTATACATATTCTATTTCGCGATATCTACCTCACTTTGCTCGGTTTTTGACTATCTCGAAGCCTATTTAGTGTGTTATTGAGCTAATTGGTAAATTAAGGGCTAAGGAGTTGATTTAGTGTAAAATTGACCAAATCATGGGCAAAATTGGCTAAGAAAATGACAAGCGCAGGAAACAGCTCCAAAAGCGCCGCTCCTGTATAGGAGCGCCGCTCCTGAAGGCCCAAAAGCGTCGTTCCATAAGGAAAAGCGGTGCTATTATGCATGATTTGTCTCCATTTTTCTTCAGTGAGTAAAAGCGTCATTCTAAATGTCAAAAGCGTCGCTCCTGATAAGCCAAAAGCGTCGCTCCTCAACAAATGCGTCGCCCCTGTTCAGAGCCAAAAGCGGCGTTCCAAAGTCAAAAGCGCCGCTCCTCACCAAGCCAAAAGTGCCGCTCCTGAAGTAAAAGCGGCGCTCCTGATGCTGTTTCAGCCCAGATTTTCAGCACTATAAAAGGAACGAGATTAGGTCATTTTTCATATGCATCTTTGGGAGCAGCTGCTTAAGGTTCGAATTAATATCAACTAACAACTAAAACTATCAATTGTCCTAGGGTTTGTTTGATTGGGGGGTTTCGATTGATATCAACTAACAATTAAAACTTGCACAATTAAACAAACCTAAATTTATCAATTAAACTAGTAACAAGAAACAAGTAGTGAAGTATTAAGACTTAAAACAAATCAACTAAGACGTGTTCACTTATCTAATCCTCTCTATGCTTGGCTTGCCCCGTTTTGCCTATATTGCTATCTCATTAGTTATCGAACTATTAAATGTTTAGCATCACTATTAAACCTCAAATCAAATGATACTCCACGAATTCACATAAGCTTTATATCTTAAGATCGATTTAAGCATGATTTGGTCATTGAAATTGAGCTTAGGTTAAAATCACTTAAAACCTCCAACTATCGAAATCACTTAAGATAATCAGCATTACTATGTTGACTAGAGGCCAATTGAAAACCAACCTAGATCAAGAACACAATCACTTGAAATTCGTAAACTAGTTGTCTAGATCACCTAAGGTGTTGAAGCACATATTGATTTACTTCTCAAATCACTAAGAGAGCTACAAAACATATGTAATCAAAGTCAAGCCTAAAACAAACTCATAGTAATGGATCTTTAGACAACTCAATAACACATGATCATGTAATTCATTCAAACAACAATAATCAATTGATTTGGGGCAAACACTAGCATTAGAGATTCATAGATAAGCAAACACAAGAGATTTAGCCAATCATAGCTAAAATTAAACTAATAATAAGCATAGAAATGTAAATCATCATCATCTTCTAATTATTACAAGTAATCAATGATAAATATGAAAATAAAGTGAAGATTACAACCTAAAATGTAAAGAAGATGAAGATCTAAGCTAAACAATGATGAATCTTGAGCTAGCTTCCTTGAATCCACCCTTAAACACCATTGGATGATGAAATTAGGGTTTAGTATGTGAAATTCGGACCTTAAGCAGCTGTTCCCAAAGATGCATATGAAAAATGACCTAATCTCGTTCCTTTAATAGTGCTGAAAATCTGGGCTGAAACAGCGTCAGGAGCGCCGCTTTTACTTCAGGAGCGGTGCTTTTGGCTTGGTGAGGAGCGGCGATTTTGACTTTGGAACGCCGCTTTTGGCTCTGAACAGGGGCGACGCTTTTTTTGAGGAGCGACGCTTTTGGCTGATCAGGAGCGACGCTTTTGACATTTAGAAAGGCGCTTTTGCTCACTGAAGAAAAATGGAGATAAATCGTGCATAATAGCGCCGCTTTTCCTTATGGAACGACGCTTTTGGGCCTTCAGGAGCGGCGCTCCTATACAGGAGCGGCGCTTTTGGAGCTGTTTCCTGCACTTGTCTTTTTCTTAGCCAATTTTGCCCATGATTTGGTTAATTTTACACCAAATCAACTCCTTACCCCTTAATTTACCAATTAGCTCAATAACACACTAAATAGGCTTCGAGATAGTCAAAAACCGAGCAAAGTGAGGTAGATATCGCGAAATAAAATATATATAAATGGAGCGATATCATCGTCCCTACGGCTTGGACCACGGTCGACCATGGTTCGACTGCACGAGGTCCAGTCCAAAATACCTATCCGTTGCATAGCCGTTTGAATCAGTTTTGAACATCACTCTTTGGATACTCTACTTCATTTAACACCTGCAAAAGATACCCAACATCATATACAAGTACTATATGCATTAAGTGTCCATTTACCTTGGATGTATTGCCTTGATAGTGACTTGTCATGCTCAAAGTGGAAAGTATAACATTCTTGGATACAAGTCATGATAATCATTTGAGGCAATCTCAGTTTTGTCATTATCCTTTCTTTGTAACTAACACATTTGCTAAATCCCTATTGGTTGGTCAATATGTCATTGATGACAACAACCCACTCTAATCACAAAGCATGCTAGTATTCAAATTTGAACTTGTTTGTAATTAATTAAGTGTGTTAATGATGTCTTAAGCAACTAATATCAATAAAGCATGTTGCAAAACATCAAGTTAAATAAGTTTAAACTTATTCATAAACTTAATTTTAGACTTAAGCAAACCTATGTGTGTTAATTATTCATTGTCTTTTAAGATTACTAGATTATGACATTTTAAGCATTATTCAAGTAGCACAAGCATATATTGAAGTAGTCCAAATACTAGTTAGTGGAATCCAACTTGTAACACATAGCAAGACATGGTTCATACATATACGTATTAAATAACTACTTAGCATTTAGCACTTAGCACATAGTCAAATAATACACATGTATTAGTAGCAAGTAGTCAAGTAATATTCATGTAATGACTAGCAAGAGATCACTAATTAACATAGAATTAAACACATAGTGATTACATAGCATTGAATCAAGACTATGTAAGTTTTACTTGAAAAATGGCATTTACAAGATTAATGTATAAGTATACATTAATATCTAACACATGTACAAGGAAGGAGCAACTCTTAGTTGGGACTTGGTGAACATCCTAAGTATGTCTAGATACATTTCGTATGTACATATTTTCCTATAACACTTATGTGTTATCCTTAATCAAGGTTTAATCGTCATTAAGATGTCATTAAGCATGATTAACCAAAATTAGTGTTCTAGTGACCAAAACTCTTTTGGGTATGAAGGAGGCAACTATTCTAAGCATGTTTGAACATGTTTCATAAATTATAGATGCCCCAAAGTATTCGAACTAAAATTGATGGAATTTGGGACAGAAGCTTCTATGGTCGACCCACGGTTGACCATGAGGTCGACCGTACGTCCCTGATTTCACAAATCAGGATGCAGGACTCCACGGTCTGACCTGCGGTCGATCGTGTACCCAACCGTGCAGTTTACTTTTTCTTTTTAAGCTTTATTTGGTTTTCGTCTTTTGCGAGAGTAATGGTGGATTAGTAAACTTGTATATTTATGTCAAGATATCTACTATCACCTTTAGTTTTGTGCATATGTCATCAACAAAACACTTATTGTTATGAGTTAAGATTAGTATAGTAATTAAGCATAATCCCATGTTAACCTACATTCTCCCCAACAGCTTGTACTCCTTCCCATTTCGAAACCTTATAAATTTTAATTTAATCTGTATAACGTATAATCAAATTTAAATAATCAATATTTAAAGACGGTTGTCATTCACCTAAACTCGATATCCTACAACAAACTTTTTATTCATGAAGAAATCAAATAATACACACAAAGCTTCTTGAACATAAACTTCAACTATAATGGCGATTCATTAAACAATCAGAAAAACTCTCCTATGAAGGAATTTAAGAAAATCAAGAGAGATACTTCCAACTATATTGATATTTGAAATTGACAAAATAACATGAGTTGAAATTGAATAATGATACCACTTAGAAGAAATCAGAGAGATGAATTAATTAAATAGATATTTTTTGAAGAAATAGAAAGATACCGATCAATGAAGATATTAGAGAAGCTAAAAGACTTGATGGATGATATTAAATTAAAATAACCTTTAAGAAATTCAGCTCCTAGAGAAGCCAAAAAGCTGAATGTAAAGAATTTAAATTCCCAGCAATAATGCATATAGATCGTGTTTTTTTAGGGTTTGTGATCGGGTCATAAACGCCGATCATTATTGATGTTAAGGGTTGAATCTTAAGTGCATAATTGAGGTTTTAAATGCTTTTTCATGAGTTTTTTTATAACGGGTAACGATTCGAGACAAGTACACGAAAAATGAGGTTTAAACGAGAAAAAGAAGAAAAAAAAGGGTGCAGCCGTAAATTGCGGCTGGTTTTTGCGGCCCGACCGTAATTTACGGCTGGGAGGCGTAATTTACGCCCGGGGGAAGTCCAAACTCACCATCAGGTCATAAACTGGCACCTTTTTGCGGCTGGAATTTACGGTCTGGCCGTAAATTACGGCCGGGAAGAGTAACTTACGGCTGGAACATTTTTTTGATAGAATTTGAGTCCGAATTTGAGGGATTCTCTACTTGGGATACACTTTACTTCATCTCTATATATATGAAACCCTAGGCAACGAATTATAGATCATTCTCATCAGTTCTTGGAGCCCTAAACACACCAAATCACATCACAAATCATCATCAATCAACGATTCAAGCTAGGATTAACGTGGTGTTCTTCATGCAATTTCAAGAAACCACCATGATCATCATCGCCAACATGCTTGGCTAGTTTTCTTATCTTTATTCCTTCCATGAACAATTAAACATGTATTAGTTCTTATGTAGTTTATAATGTTTTAATACTTATGTCTCTTGGATTGTGATGTTATAAACCAATCAATTAGTGATCAATGCAAGTTCTATGATTTTTATTATTGCAAGTTGAATTATTGTGATTTAACATTGTGTTCTTGATCCAACTTAGTGTTAATTAAATTAAGGATAAAGACATATTGTCTAGGTTGCATAGTTCAATCTCAAAATAGTTAGAATTGATGAACCTAAGAAATCTTGTCTATGAGATTTGATCAATACTTGGTAAACATAATGCTTGTTTGAATGAATGCATGCTAATCTTAGATACTTAGTAGTTAAACAAATAACCAAATCCTGAAAATTGCTTGTGCTCAACCATTATTTCTCGTGGAACGAATCCTACTTACCCTAGCTAATCTAGAGTAATTAGTTCATTTTGACCGGCCCTTCGACACCGATCAAATTTTGGCGCCGCTGCCGGGGAAGTGTGCGCTTGATTGCAAGCTCTTATTTTACTTGTTTTCTTATTAAACAAGAAAAAAAAACCTAAAAATTATAAAACCATAAAAACCCAAAAATATTGTTTTCTTTTTATTTTGTTTTTGTCAGTTTTATGCTTGGTGTCTTGTTTTTGTGAAGTGCAGGTTAGTGTATGTAAACTCAGAAATCGGGAAATCAGACTCTTGAGCCTTATAATCCGAAAATCGAGAAATCTTCAAAAGCTAATCGAAAAGCTACTAGGATTTTGAAAAGTTAGACAGTGGCTTCGGCATCAACACAACCACCACTAGAGTCATATCCAATTGTCCCACCGAATTCTCCTAAATCAGACTCTGAAGACGAAGAGGAAGTTTTTGTTCAAAGAATCGTAATGGATGAATGTGAAAGAGGAGTAGATTCAAACTACTAACCGGGTGAATTTGAGGATCATTCACCTATTGTTTTTCCCGTTCAAGCAGGTGGAAATAACCGGAGATTTGAGATCCGACCTCAACTCATTTCTATTTTGCCTTCCTATCGAGGTACAGCTAACGAATAACCATATGAGCATGTAACAGAGTTCAATGAAAGTACGCTACAAATCAGGTAAACGGCTTCACTGATGAAGAGGTACGTCTTCGTCTATTTCCTTATTCATTAAAAGATAAAGCTAAGAGATGGGTTTTGTCCTTGCCCGCCCGAAGTATTACTACTTGGGCGGTGATGAAAAAGAAATTCCTTGAGGAATTCTACCCGATAAGTAAAACTTCGGATATGCGTATGCAAATTAAATCTTTTAGGCAATTGCTAGGTGAACTTTTTCATGAAGCATACGAACGTCCGAAGGAACTACTTAGATCTTGTCTCCACCATGAAATACCGAAATGGGAACTTGTCAAAGTTTTTTTATGATGGTCTTCACTCACAAAATAGACAATTCCTATTAGCGGCCATTGGTGGTGTGTTTATGACTCGAAGTAGTGAGGATGAGTGGGCATTTTTCGAGCAATTGAGCAAGGGTTCAAAAATCCAAGTTTTGATTGAACGGGAAACTTACAATTCTTCCCAAGTTAACCAAGTGTCCACTTTGGGAGAGTCATCCAGAAATTTAGAAAAGGAATTAGATGAGATAAAGATGTTAATTCCAATATTTAACAACCCGAAGCAGGGTGGTAGTTTTAATTATGTGCAGGTTCAGGAAGTGTGTTCACTATGCGGGGATGCTTCACATTATGCAAATGGATGTAAGCAATGGAACCCACCAATAATGGAAGAGAAAGTGAACGAGGTTCAAGGGCAGAATATGATCCATATTCTAATACCTACAACCCGGAGTGGAAGAATCATCCAAACTTCAGTTGGAACAATAACAACACATTGAATACACCAAACCAACACCAAAACCATTACCAAAACCAAGATCAAAACCAAAGCAATGCTCCACCAAATCAACCATCGATCTTGGATGCAAAGATGGATGCGTTTATTTCAGAGATGCGAAAGATAGTGGAGGTTCAAAATAAATCTATTGGTGCGTTGGCTAAAGAAATTGGTAATGTGGCTGAAAGCAAGGGAACAAGGGAACCAGGTACCATTCCAAGTTGCACGATTTTAAATTCAAATCACAAAGAAAATGGTAAAGGTCATGGTGTAAACATGGTAGAAACTTTGCGAAGTGGAAAGACTTATAACAACCAAGTCGAGGCAATCGGGAAATTAGAGACTAAGCGTGGTTCAGGTAAGTCTCCTATTATTTTGATGAGGATGATGACATTGTTAAAAATAAGGGAAGTGATGTTAAAAATGGTAATGGGTTTGGGTTAAATGTTGAAAAACCGATAGTTGAAAAGTTTGGGGAACCGAACATGGAGACTAATACCATTCCATTCTCCAAGGCTTTGGAGTCCCCGAACCAATTCTCTTATGGGAAAAATGGACCAAAAACGGATGATATGTGAAAAACTTTTAAACAAGTAAAAATAAATATTCCACTTATTGATGCAATCAAACAAATTCCAGCATATGCTAAATTTTTAAAGGATTTGTGCGTTCAAAAACATAAACTCAAAGCATCATTGCTCAAAAAGGTGAAATTAACAGAGAAAGTGAGTGCGGTCATCTCTGGTTCACTTCCACCTAAGTTTAAGGATCCGGGGACACCATTAATTTCGATTACGGTGGGTAATGTTCATGTCAAAAAGGCTTTATTGGATTTGGGGGCTAGTATTAACATACATCCATCGAGTCTTGTTGAACGGTACGAGTTGGGAACTTTAAAACAAACTGATATTCTCATCCAACTTGCAGACAGGTCAATAAGAACTCCAAGGGGTATGTTAGAAAACGTGATTGTAAAAGTTGAAGATTTTTATTACCCTGTAGATTTTATAGTCATAGACATTGAGACCACTTTTAGGGAGACACAACCGACGATCATTCTTGGTCGTCCATTTTTGGCCACAATTGATGCTCTTATTAATTGTAGAATTGGGATTATGGACATTTCTTTTGGTAATAAGAGATCACGGATTAATATTTTTAATTCTTTACATACACCGGATGTCCATGATTGTTTTTTGTTAGATACTAACCATGAACAGGTTCAAAAGTATGCACCGGATGTGAAAGAGAAAGAGGAGGTAAGGAAATTTAGTGAAGAGGGAACGACGAGTGAATTCATGGAAACTCAAATAAGAACTAATGCAGAAATTTTGACAAGTCAACAAGTGTAGATACAAAATCTTGAGCGCGAGATGAAAAATTTGTGTCAAGTTCTTGAAACCAAATTGAGTTCATCTATTAGCACCACTTATTCATTATCGATGAAAGAAACCATGATGGCAGTATCCACATTTGTTGGGGAAGATGAAAAAATTTCTAAATGTGAAGAGGATGAACATTTGGTAACCCCAAAGACGATTAGGCCCTACCGACCACCGTCAATGAGAAAATTAAATGAACATGTATCTATTGATAATAAAATGGATAATTTTTGTGTTCCGAATGAGTTCGTTGGTGCACTTGAGGAGTCTAGAGAGTTCGATGGGTATGTAGTCAAAGTAATTTTGGGAACCGTAGAAAAACTTGTTGAAAAGTTCGGAGGTTACAAGATCAAAGTGAATAAGAATGTGAAGGTGAATTCTCAAGTTAATTATGAGGTGTCTTTAAATTTAGAGGATCTTGAAAGGCCTGTGTGGGGGAGACGAGAAAAATCCACCACGTATTTTTGTGAGATCGCATGATAAGGTAGAGGAAGATAAGGATGACCCAGTGATTGATCATTCTATGAGAAAATTACATAGACGGGTCCATGATGCTAGAAGTAGAGGAGATGAAAGTTTGAGTAACTATGTTGTGTGTAACTTGTCTCCTAAAGAAAAAGATAAATTGTTTGAGTTAATGCATGTGGCTAAGGAGAATGACGTATGGTTGGATTCTAAGTTAAGTAAAGTTAGAGATAGTGAAAGTTCTCGTAAAGTGAGAAAAGGAGGAACCTTCTACAGTCCTGGAATTAGCTGAAATGGCAAAAGAGTCGCGTGCATGACTCAGAAATAAAAACTGCACAAATTTGTGTAGAGTTGTAAGTCTTCTTTATTTTATTTTTAGTTTATTTCTATTTTATTTTTATTTTTAGTTTAAATGAACTTTGTGGGTATGCTCACTGCAAGCCCTCATGAGACAGAACTCATCCACCCGAGGAAATCGGGTGGTTTAAAGGCTTGTTACACATGCTAAGTGTAATCGTGAGCCCTACGAAAGTGGCTAGTTAGGATTTTACGCTTTTTTTTTGTTTTCTTTTTATAAGTTGTAATGAAAGGATGAATGTAATTGAATGGAACTCGTGGTGATGAATTAAAGTGGTGTGCAATGCTTTCTAGTGAATGGTGAATGTGGGAAATCTCGGTAATATGTTAAAATTTTCATTTTTCTTTTCATACAAGTATTGTAATACTCTTAAACATGTGTACGAGGTCGTAGCCTGGTGTAAGTGTGGGTGAGAGGGGAAATTAAAAAATTTTGGGATACATGACGGGTTTGAAGCTTAAAATGAGTAAAACATTATGATTATTACAATTGAAACAAAATTTTTAATCATAATTTCATAACAAACCTAGTGTGACATTGTTGAAAGATTAAGTGAAGTGGCATGTGTATTAATGGGTATTAAGAAAAAGTTGATTGTTATAAATTGAACAAGGTGTTTTATACCTGTCAGATGTTTCAAGTCCATCCAAACGAGGAAGTAAAGTCTTTTGTATCATGTTTCAAAAGCACTTTTAGTGCAGCTTTTTACCCATGATTTGAAGAAATTGAAAAGTACAAAATGTCATTTTCTAGTTCATTCACATCTTGTTTCTATACCGGGAACAAATGCTTGTGCTTGAACTTGTGTAGTGTCGCTATCCAAAACCAGGATTAGTTGTGGATGACACTAGCTTAACCCGCAGTTTACTGCAAAACAGCTAGTTTAAGGGTTGGATAAATATTCCTAAATGAGAGCCTTGACAATACCACAAAACTAGAGCTCGATGGAGTCAAATCCATAAAACAACCATTTTAGGGGCTGGATAAATATTCCTACATGCGAGCCTTGTTGGGGCGTATCATACCGTTAAATTAGAGCTAGATGGGGGCTAAATCCACAAAATTATTTCTCATTATAAGTCACGTGGGACTTAAATTCCACGACCCTCCTTCGATTGTCACCCTGCTCCGAGAGTCACCGGAGGAGTTGTTGGGACATGAGATGAGTGCCGCTATCCTAAAACATCGAGAGAACCAAAGGGGTGTCTTCGGACACTCTGGCACACCAACCTTTAAAACAAAAATGGAATTGACGGTACATGATTCTTTTATCTAGTTCGTATGGCGGATGGCTCCCACTTGACTCATGGTTTATTTGAAGATCACAGAGTCCGAGGTTCTATTACACTTTTGCTATAAAGTATTCGTTCGAGACAAGATGTTATTATAGTCATGATACAATTTGGAAAGTTAGAGTTGGGTAATTTCAAGTGGGAGCCATGTCGGTGGTTTTATGTTTCATATTGAGTTCAAGGCTTTGCGGTTCTATATATGCTTTTGAAGACTTATCATTTGGTAAAGATTATTGAGTTGAAGCTTGTTTGAGGACAAACAATGGCAACTGTGGGGGAGTTGATCTGGTCATAAATTCCGATCATTAATGATGTTAAGGGTTAAATCTTATGTGTATATTAGAGGAGTCAAATTCTTTTTCATGACGTTTTTATAACGGGTAACGATTTGAGACAAGTACGCGAAAAAACAAGATTTAAACGAGAAACAAGAAGAAAAAAGGGTGCAGCCATAAATTGCAGCAGGTTTGCAGCCCGACCGTAATTTACGACTTGCATAATTTACGCCTGGGGGCAGTCCAAAATCACCATCATGTCATAAATTGGTTCCTTTTTAAGGCTGAAATTTACGGCTTGGTCGTAAATTACGGTCGGGAGAAGTAACTTACGGTTGGAACTATTTTTAGATAGAATTTGAGTCCGAATTTGAGGGATTCTGTTAGGACCCCGAAGTATGTATAGTGTTAATGTGAAACATGCTTATTAGAAGGTTCCTTAGAAAATGGCTATATAAGGAACCTAAGTAGTCCTAATTAGATAGTCATTGCATTGTAAACTAGTTTAAGAAGCTGTGGAATGTAAATATACCGATTCTCTCTAATAACCAATCTGTTCTTCACTTACCGAGTCTCACTTAATCTCATCACATCTTTTAATCTCACTATGATCTGACATATCAAATTGGTATCAGAGCTTTTCAATGGATATCCATATCCATGTCATGAGGGGGAGAATGGACATGGATATAGGTCTGTTGCTTTTCAACGCTTAACGTATGAAGCCGGTTCGGCTAGTCAATGGAGAAATGATGATGTAGTTAATATTTTTTATTCTTCTGAAAGTGATGAAGTTGAGGAAATTCCAAGTGAAAGTTTTCTAGATGAATCGGTAGATCATAGAGAAGGTGACTCAAGAATGTTAATGATTATGGATGTTGTTGAACAATCTGAGGATAAGTCAGCTCCAGAAGACAATCCAAATTTGGATAAAATTGAAGATATCTTGAAGGGGACAAGTGTTGCAAATGAATTTAATGAACATCAATTTGTCAACATGACATCTCTAACTGATGAATTTGGGATACATTTTGAGAAGGAGATTTTCCCAAAGGGCGAAGTTGATACCACTACACCTCCTGATCTTATGTTCCCTTTCAAATTTCAGAAATATTCCTTGAACGTGATGCTGATTATCAACTTGATGAGGAAGAGGAGAAGCTGATTCTTCATTCACCATTCATTGAAAAACAAGCTTACAAGATTTATGGTGATTCTGATCTCGTCCTTGCTGCCTCAATGAGTGTTCTTGGTGCATGGAAATATCATAAGAAACCAGAATATCTCAAAGCTTATTTGAATGTTCGCAACAAATTTAAATTGAAGAATGAAGATAAACTTCAAGAATAGCGGAATTCATAAATCAAAAGCATAAACAAGATCTTGATGATTAACAAGGATGGAGTGAAGATGCCTCTTTTCTATGTGACAAGAATGGATGATGAGGACTATCAGTTCTCAGAGGCTGATTTTGATAAGCTAAAGATGGACGACATTATCTACATCTACAATTACTTAACCGACTTGGATGAATCTGCAACAATTTATCATGCTACTGCAATGAAGGAAGTTTACAGATTTATTCTTGACTCTATGAGATGGATGTCGGTTCATGATTTTCATATGGGGTTAGAATCCGGACACATAAAGATTGGAATCAAAATGCCAAATCAAGTGATTGAAGAGCTAAGACACATGTCCTTACTTGAAGTAAGTGACTGTCCGTACGGGTTTGTGTTTGTCAATTCTCATTACACAAAGGTCTTCATCAGAGTTTCAGATTTCAGAAGATACTCGGACGGAACGTTGATGTATGCTTTCAAATACTTAAGATGGAGACTGATCAACCAATGTTATTCAACAGAAGATAATGAGATTTTCAAATACATTATCATAAGATTGAAGAGTCATCTCAAAACAAGAATGAATATAAGAAGATATGAGAGTCTCGGAGGTTTTAAATCTAAAGTTCATTTCAGAGGAACAAAGTTCCTTTAGATGTTTCTAATAGGATTACATTGTAATTTTCACATTTAACACTAAGGGGGGGATTGTTAGGACCCCGAAGTATGTATGGCGTTAATGTGAAACATGCTTATTAGAAGGTTCCTTAGAAGAGGGCTATATAAGGAACCTAAGTAGTCCTAATTAGATAGTCATTACATTGTAAACTAGTTTAAGAAGCTGTGGAATGTAAATATATCGATTCTCTCTAATACCGAATATGTTCTTCACTTACCGAGTCTCACTTAATCTCATCACATCTTCTAATCAAACTATGATCTGACCTATCAGATTCTCTACTTGGGATACACTTTACTTCATCCCTATATATATGAAACCCTAGGCTACGAATTATAGATCATTCTCATCACATCACAAATCATCATCAATCAAGGATTCAAGCTAGGATTAACGTGGTGTTCTTCATGCAATTTCAAGAAACCACCATGATCATCATCACCAACATGCTTGGATAGTTTTCTTATCTTTATTCCTTCCATGAACAATTAAACATGTATTAGTTCATTCAAGTTTATGTGGTTTATAATGTTTTAATACTTATGTCTTTTGGATTGTGATGTTATAAACCAATCAATTAGTGATCAATGCAAGTTGTATGTTTTTTATCATTGCAAGTTGAATTATTGTGATTTAACATTGTGTTCTTGATCCAACTTAGTGTAAATTAGATTAAGGATAATGACATATTGTCTAGGTTGCATAGTTCAATCTCAAAATAGTTAGAATTTGTGAACCTAAGAAATCTTTTCTATGACATTTGATCAATACTTGGTAAACATAATGCTTGTTTGAATGAATGCATGCTAAATTGGGATTGTGAAGGGATAAAGGCTCTTAATCTTATTGTTTACATTTCAACATTTCAATTGTGCTCTTAGTTTAAGTGTTTAAGTCTCAAATTAGTTGGTTAATCTTAGTTACTTAGTAGTTAAACAAACAACCAAGTCCTGAAAATTGCTTGTACTCAACCATTTTTTTCGTAGAACGAATCCTACTTACCCTAGCTAATCTAGAGTAATTAGTTCATTTTTGACTGACCCTTCGACACCGATCAGTTTGCACCAAACAACCTTCATAAATACGAACATGTAGCAGATAATTATAATCTATACTTATATATAATAACAAAGATGAAAATAGATCATCTTAAATAACAACAACTAATCCTAGCCCTCCATTAACTTAACCCTAAATAATCTCAACCATCCATTTTTTTTAAAACTTCCTAATGACATCATAATCATCACCTTGAATTGTTTGATTACCAAAACAACCTTCTAAGCAATATATTTATTTTAGTAATGACTTTAATATAATATTTAAATAGATAGATAGAAACGTATTCATTTATTTGTTGTAATATAATGACGGATTAAATTATTCATAACCGGCCAAAAATTGTTGATCACAAAGCATTATAACTTATATACTAGTGAAATGACCCGTGGAATCACGGGTTTGTTTAAACGAAACAGTTTAATGATATGTTTTAGGTATTAAGTGAACTTAAATGTTAAAGTTATTTAGTTTAATGACCCGGGGAACCTCATAGTCCGACCAAGAAACTCGTCATCTGAACATTTCATCAAACACTAAAATGCATATTAAACAATCATCATCCAATCATAAGAGATAATATTGGTTGTCATTTTATTTTAAAAATATAAATTAAAAATATAAATATAAAATTGATTTCCTTATGCCTAACTTTTATACCTTCTCGTATTCAATTCAAAATAATTAAATACAATAATTTAAAATTATTTAATTTTAATAATTAAAATAATTATTAATAAGATTTAATAATAATAATTAATTAATAAGATTTAATTTAATTCAAAATTATTTAGATTAATGACATCACACACTATGCTTAGAATTTTTTCTTTTTGATTTTTTCTTAACAAATGAATTAGCCTAATTATGACATCATCATTTTAGCAATATAATAGAAACTATAGATACGTGTAATAATTTTTATAAATAAATAAATTAATGGTCATCTAATAAACGTATAGAAATAGACAAATGGTATTAAATAAATATAATCAATATATTTATTTTAGGAATAGATGTGAATTTGTAGTAATTGATTTTAGATGCTTTAGCAAATTAAAATTAATTCAAATTCAAAATTCAAAACTAATTCAAAATTTAAAAGTCCTTAATCACATTAATTCAAATTCAAATTACATTAATACTTGCTAAATAAGGTAGTTAACTTTTTCATTTAATTAAATTAAATTTAATTTATTTAATGTATAATTCTTTGCTAATTAAGGTATTTTACAAGAAACCATTATATTATATACATTGAAATCGTCACCTACAATCACACTCCTACAATTGCAATCACCTCCTGCAGTCGTCTCCTCCTAAACATCGCAACTTCAAATCACTCATCTTCAATCATTTTCTGGCAAACGTTTTCCAGCAGCATACTTGCACTAACATCTTGTGTCCAATCATGTTCAATTGCAAACAACATGTAGTTTTTACTTAATTTTCATTTCAATTTTAAGGTTTTAATATTCAGTTGCCTCATACATATTCTTGAAAATTATTTATAACATATAACCACAATTCTTTTCGTTTTACCTATTATATCTTCTTTGAAGCATATCTCTAATTGGCCCATTTATTAGTATATGGGTTGAGGTTGTCACCTCTTTCTCCATATAATTCATCCATTAAGAGTCCTTTCTCCACAACACATGTGATATAAACATTTAATAATGAAATAACTTTATAACACAATTCTACTATGTTTTCAGTTCACTGTCTATTAACTTTAGCGTTTCATTGTAAAAAGTTGATTTTATTTCATAAAAAGTTTCTTAATAGGGAAAGTGGATAAACACAAGATGAATTGAAGATAGTAGAAGAAGCAGAATTTGAACAATTTTAAACACATGACGTTTGCCTATTGAAGGTAAAAAATTAAGAAGTTTTGGATAGTCTCAAGTGGTGTAGATTTGAAGCTTTGAACGAATGAAAATGCATATTAAATCGACGGTTTTATGGTGGGATATATGGGTGAATGACCCAAAGTTAGTTGGTTCTAACTGAGTGGGTCTAAACAGGTAATATTGTAGCTATGGTTATGAGTAGATGAGGGGATTGTTTCATGAAATAGATATACCCCATAAAGAATTTTTATGTATATAAAATTCTAGCAAAATCTATGTGTTTAAGTACTTCAAATTTTGTTAGAAAAAATTATCAAGTGATGTTATTCACGTTTACCTGATCAGTTTGTGATTTCAGTTTAGTAAATGGAATATGAATGTGTAGTATTTTTTCTGTTTATCTAATTATATTTTACTATTTTAGGGAATTTCATAAATGATATAGCCTAGGTGTGCTTTTATCAGATGAAATTGCCACAACTAATAATGTAAGTTGTTTACTTTTCATGATATGGTTGTATGCATCATACATTGTATGCAACTGTATATAGGTTTAATAGTATTAAAATAATCTTTTACTCTTTTATGGAGTTATGTTTCAAAATTAAATTGTTGCAATGTACATAAGCTTTATGGAGTGTGCATTACTATACAAAACGTTTGTGTATTGATATTTGATGATGCATTAATCAAATCATCTGTAAATCATAATTTATTCTTGATTAGTCCAATAAAAAAAGCCCCACGAATTCGCGGGCATTAAGCTAGTACAGGTTAAACCAAAGACAATAAATAAAGAAATACCTTAACAATTGAATCTAGTAACCCCGAAAAAGAAGAACCAAACAACAACAAAAACTAAAAATCAGATGGAATCATATAGTCGTAAAATAAAAAACAATAAGTAAAAAATATTAGAAATTAGGGTAAAAAGAAGAAAAAAAATAAAAATATTACAGTTATATGATGAGCAGAATCAACGAAACAGTGAAACATACGATGAAGACGAATTAGGGTTCTGTTAAAGAAGAAAGGAAGCTAACAATGCTTTTCTGAGTAATGAATACAACAAACAAGTTAGGAAAAACCTTTGAGTGATGAAGATTAAAGAAGGAGAAACTTGTTTAGAAGATAGAAGAAGTAATTAATTTGCATATTATAATTTTTGGGATTAAATGATGAAGACATTGAGGCGATCCAGGAATACTGGCATTTATATTTTTAGGGTCTGAATTTCCCGTATCAGTCAATTAATCTAATTAATTAATTAATGTTAATGACATCATCATGGTAGCTTAAATTTTTTTTCTTTTTGATTTTTGATTTTTTTTTAACTTCAAAAATATGTATTTATTATATCATTATTTAAGAATTTTAATAGAAACTAGATAGATACTCATTATTTCCAAATTATTCCCTTACGTAACTAATGACAAATATTGGTGTTCTAATATGTAGGAAAACTAGTTTTATGAGCCCGTGCGTTGCACGACAATTTTATAAATTAGTTTTTGATAGCGTTAACATTGAGACTGATTAGCTGTAAAATACAAGTACAATGAAAAAATATTTTAATTATTTTTTAATTAGAATGGTCTTTAGTATATGAGCCCTCTGTTGCAAAACACCCCGTCTCGAGCCGTCTCGACGCCCGTTGCGACGTTTTGGTGACTAGCCCGTCCCGTCTTGAAGAAAACCGTCTAATATGACAATCAACGGTCAAAATTCGGGTCAAAGTTGAAAAAAATCAGGTCAAAGTCTCTCAAAATTTGGAAAAGCCAGAAAGTCGGTAAAATCGGTCAAATTTGTCGTATTTTAGTTTAAATTTTTTGTATTATATTAACGGTGATAGCAATTATGAGTACAAATTAGTCAGTTAAAGTTTTTGACTTTAAAATATGTACACATATATACATTTATATACTTATATATTTAGAAGTCAATTTTGGTCAACGTCCGTCTCGACCCCCGTCTCGACCCCGTCTCGAACGTCTCGACCTTTTTAGAACCCGACCGTCTCGACCCCGTCTCACGTATTTTGCAACCTTGTATGAGCCTGTCGTTACACTGTAGTTAAAAATTATAGTAAAAGTGAAGTCACTCTTAGCAAAAAAAAATCATGAAATGGTACATAAATGAAATACTTCACTATGATAAATGCAATTTACTAATTACAATTAAAAAAAACCTATCAATTATTTTAAATAAAAAGGATCTCTAGTGTATGAGCCTGAAAAAGATAAATTATCTACTCAAATGTTATGTCTAACACATATATACAATGATATTAATAACTTAATATATTTATATAATATTGTCTAAATTGAATTCGGTTTTATATTCGGATTTCGGTTAATCAAATTCAAAAATTTCAAAACCAAAAACCGAACCGAAAACCGAATTTGAATTCGATTTTCGGTTTCGATCGATCCGAAAACCATTTTATAAATTTAGTTTAGATTTTTTTCGGTTTGGTTTCTATTTGATGTTCAGATTAAACGAATTTAACCAAACCGATGAACACCCCTAGCGTACCCCACATCTAAAATATAAAAATTCTATAACTTCCATATCTAAATTTGCTACGGACTATATCATTACATATAGATTATTTTCATACATATTTATTTATATAGACATTCACACGTAAGATTATTATATTATATTTAATATATATAAAGTTTCCATATGTAAGTAAGATTGATACGGAGTATATTATTATTTATTATTATTATCTTATATTATATATTATTAAAATAGTAAATAATTTATGGATAAGTTTTGTATGATTTGAAATATCCTTAATAAATATAATATAGTGTATATGATAATTACTATAAATTATAAATTAGTCACAAGCCGCCACATAAGCAAATTTAACATGAATTAATAATAGATTGACACGTAAGATTATTGACACGTGCTTTATATAGATGTATATAGATATATAGATAGATTAGTAATTTGAACGATGAGTTAATTTGAGTAATAACGATTGCTAAAACTTGTGCCCTTGAATTACTATTCACTACTTAGCTTTTCCCAATTAGTTATTTTATCAGCCTTTTAGGACAAATAATCATTATTTCCAAATTATTCCTTTACGCAACCAATGAAAAATATTGGTGTGCTAATATGTAGGAAAATTAGTAATTTGAACGATGAGTTAATTTAATTAATGATAATGATTGTCAACGATAGCATGAAAAATTTAGAACTTTCATATATAGATGGACTTGAATTGGATAGGCTCGATGATGGGCTCATGAACCATATTGAAAGTTGGGCTCAATGTCTTGCATTACTCTTCCCTAAGTATTTTAAAATAAAATATGGTTTGATTTGATGTGACTAGTTGTTTAAAGAATGACTAGGTGTTCAAAAGTAACCAATCAAATTATTTTATTATTGTACTCTATGCATTACTATTTTTTCATGAGATCGTGAGCTTTGAGTGTGCAAACAAAGGTATACTATGGACTGCATGTTAACTATGGTATAAAATCTAATTTTAATTTTCGTTTATGGCTTTATGCTAGCTTTTGGTTTCCATAATTATTTGATTTGATACTTTAATATAAAACTAGTCACGTTCAGCCCGCGCGATGTGGAGGGATTTTCGGCCGGCGTATTCGTATTTAACGTAGTTTTATTTACAGAATGGAAAACGGCCTATGTGTTATGCGTCGATATTGATGTCGTCGTTTTTAGTGTTTTTTAAAATCTGTTCGGTTCAAACGTAGTTAGTTTCGTTTTGTTGATAAAATTATTTCGTGCCTGATGGTGTTGGCGAAAAAATTTAACTCGCGGCGAGCAGGAAGATACAGGCTGTCGTTGTGTTTAGCGTTTTTTAAAAAGTGTCCGTTTCGAACGTAGTTAGTATCGTTTTGTTCATAAAATTATTTCGAGTCTGAAGGTAATGTCGGAAAAATTTAACTCGCGGCGAGCGGAAAAATGCGGAATGTCATTTTGTTTAACGTTTTTTTAAAAGTGTCTGTTTCGAACGTAGTTAGTTTCGTTTTGTTCGTAAAAATATTTTAAGTTTAACGGAGTGTGTGGTGAAATTTAACTCGGAGCGAGGAAGAAGATACGGGATGCCGAAAGGTTTGGGGGGAGTTTTTATTTTAAGTTAGAGAATTTACATTTTACCCCCCGGAATACAGGGTGGTTTTTGTAAGTTGATTATAGTTGAGGGGGATGTTTTGCGTTTTTTGGATTTGAGTTTTGTTGGGTGTCGTTTCATTTGGTGGGTGTGGTCAAAACGACCGCAAAACCCAGGACAATTATAATATGTGTAATATAATAATACATGTATAGCCTAAATAATATAACGTGAAACAAAACTTAAATTTATATAACTCTCCTCGTATACAATCATATAAGTAATTTAATATTACTCTAAATTTAACAAATAACACAAGCATTAGGGTTATCTTCCACACTATAAACACGATATTGTTGTGGTGGCATGTAAGCATTATACCACCTATTAGCTTCCAACCATTTTATGTAAGCTGCTGCTTCTTCTTTCTTCTTCTTCTCTTCATCTTTCTTATCATCTTTTTTGTCGTCCTTCTTTTCTTCTTTTGCGGGCCCTACAGTAATTATCACAGGGTGCCACTTCTTAAGCTTTTCATCAACACACACCGGATCAATGTCACCAATCACTGTCAGTTTCTTGTCATTCATGTCCACAAATAACGAATCGATCCCTGTAAAATCAATGTTAAGTCAAATTTAATTATAATACTGACATGCGAATAAAATGATAAGAGACATGCCACCGAGCTAGCAGTTGAGTGGCAAAAAGCCTCTGTTGTTTGCAGGTCTGTATCCGTGAAAAAATCGGTGTAGGTTCGAATCCTTATCCTTGGGCGGTGGTTTTCTCGAGGGTTATGTTGTGCTGAAAAGTTGCATGCCGTAAGTCACCCGGTTTAACCCAAAGCACACCGGGTACGCATTAAGCGATGGTGTGTGAAGAGTTTCCTCTTCTAACGTGTGAGTGAGTGAGATATGATCGCGAATGTGATTAAGTCCCCAATGGGTGATGTCAATAATGCAGTTCTAAAAAAACTTATAAGAAACAGCATTTGATTAGAATTATACCTGAAAGGCCAGAAACTGCCTTCAAAGCTTTCCTTTTATCATTTTCACAATGTAGATCCACTTTAACAACCACTTTCTGCAATTAACCCAGTTAAAACCTATGAATATGAATATTAAATAAAATAAGACATCACTTTAATTAAGATTTTTCACCTTGCTTTCAGGCATGATAAGAGGATATATGGTGAAACTAGTCGACTGAACTGTTAACAATTCAAGAGGAATTGAGAAATTTAAGTTGTGATATGAGTGAGAAATGTGTATGTGTGTGTAAATTTATAAGAAGAAAAATAGGAGCAACGTAAAAGAGAGGAAAGAGTAGTTTGACAATAACTTGTTTATCGGTTGTTGTTACTTAGAGAAATGGGTACCTAGTCACAAGGCCAAAACAACATTCAAATTTTGCCAATCAGGATTGGAAAATTTGGCAAAAAGAAAATATTAAATTTAGACTAAACCTTGTAAAAGTCATAGGTGACATGAGACTAAGTCTTCTTGTTTTTAAGTCTTGAGAATTTACTAGATTATTAGTTTCACATGTACAAATGGTAGGTAATGGGTTTAAACGGTAATTTATATATGATTGAGCTGGGTTTTTGACCCTAAACAATTTTCTAGTTGAGCTGGTAAATATATAGGAATCAAAAATCGAATTAAAATGATAATTTTTATGACTGATTAACTCAAATCTCAAAATATAATATCCAACAACCACATGATATATTAACCAAGGGATTTTGATATTTCCAAAATTATAATTCGACAAAATTCATCACAATTGTGCATTTAGTCTAGTATTTATTCAATAAAATTATTTTGATGTACAATTTTGGTGGATTTAATAAAGACAATTGTATATGCTTACCGTGTTGTATTGTTTCTTTGTTTTAATAAAAGTTGATCTTAAAAAAAAAAAAAATTGTATATGTTTATAAACGTAGGATTTTCATTCTAGTTTAAACGGTTACACCTGAATTCGTTAATTGGCACCTATTTTCATGAACCCGACTGATTACAATTGTTTTCCTATAATCAAGATCGAATTTGTTTCGATTCAAACTCGTTCAATGTGTGGTTTTAGACATATGAACGTATCAAATTAAGACCACCAAGTCAAAAAGTCTACGAACAGAGGACAAATAATTGTTACGAGTCAAGAAAATGTATTTCAGAAACAGAGAGCGACATCAAATTAAAGTAGTCATTTTCTATGTCACTGACTTCTGTATTTTTTTTTTTTTTTTTTTTGCGTGTGTGGAAAGATAGGGGCATCTCCTACATGAACGCGTCTTCAACTTATTGAAATCTTGATACGGAGTAATTATTTTATATAATTTGCTCTTTTAAATCTTTTTTTATGCTTTAACTTATCTAATAACTATGACACTTTATCCAACATCATTTGTGGATCCAGGATGGGGGTGGCTAAATCATGGCTACTTGATAATTGACTTTGACTAAATAAGATATTATTTGATCATATTAACTTAAATCACAACATTATGATTGGTTAGTAAATAATTTAAACTAGTTCCTGTAGAATTAATTAGAAAAAACATAGACTTCAAGAGTACGTTCAAGGGACTTTCCCACAAATAATAAAGAACAGGAGCAGGACATATTTGTCTCATATGGATAGAGGAGAAAACATTAAAACACTAAACGACAACAATTTGTAAACTTAAAGGAAAAAACTACATAATCAAATGACCATCAACTTAATTCAAAAGCCAAAAGTCTTCAATGAGTCCAAAATGGTCTGTATCCCAAATACGTATTCTTACCTTAAAATGTACAAGTTGGACACATGATGTTGAAGTAGCAGACCAACATATATGGGTAGCCTGACCACAACCGTCTTCTGCTCCAAAATATTTACTTGACACTGTTTCTAACCCAGCGTCAAATTTCTCCCGTCATCCCACTTGGCAACATCTTTGACGCCCTTGACGCCCCTAACGCGGCGTCAAAATTTGACGCCCCGGGCGTCAGTCGAAAATGTGACGGATCAGTAAAGTGATGTCAAATATTTTTCAACCAATCATATTTCGCCACATAGTTTTATATATTATTAATTAATAATTTATATACACAACTATCAATAATATTTTACCACATCACCCATTCACAAATTTAACTCTCAAATTTGACACTCCCCTTTATTTAACTTCATTTCTTAACCTTGTCACATCATCAAAAAAACATCACTTGACTTTGATATCACCGCCACGGTTAAAAACAGTCTAATCAAAAAGTATGGTACAATAGGCAAATACACATATATTAGTTGACTTCAGGAACCGAGAGAGTTCCGTATGCGAGAATAACATACAATTAGAAAAAAGACCTTCATAGCTAAATTCTTCTCGGAATTGAATGTTTTCATCACCGTCACTTCAATGCTACATTCTGAAAAATGATTTGAGTTCTTCAAAATACACGTGACTCACTAAACTATAAATAATATTTAAAAATGAAAAATTAATATCATTCTTATTATTAATTATACATTTATCACCGATGCATTTTCCAAGTGGTATACGAGGGGCGGCCTGTTTGTCCTCAACGAGTAGGCGTAGGTTCGTTCCAAGGGTCGGGATCTAGCTAATTGGTACTGCCAACAATTAGCTTCTTGGAGAGCTTTTAACTTTTATGAAGAAAAAAAACGCATTACTAATAAAAGGTTTATGGAGTACCAGAATGCTCTCTAAACCTTTCATCTTCTCCGGCATCTAAATCTGTCTTCACCTTCATCTGATCAAAACTGTAATCGATCTCTCTTTAATCTTAAATCATGTTTCCAATCCCCACTTCCCCATTCACTCCACGCCACACCAGATCCAACCGTCCTCCAAACACTTTCAAATACGTTAACCTAAATAATTCCAAACACAAACAGCCACCTCCAAACCCTACAAATATACCTGCTAACGAAAGTGAAGAAGGAGTATGGGTCCAGGTGGAAAGAAAACACAAATCGTCGCCTAACAAACAGCAATTTCGAGATCTCATCACAAAATACGGTAATCCAGGTTTTAGATCTTCATCTCCTATTTTCAATAAACCTGCTTTTCATCACAATCGGCCTGCCACTTTTCCAAATAATATCCCCCTTCATCATTCGATTCACACGACCCATAACCCTATTGTTTCCATTATGTTCTTTAATTTTCCTGAACATTGGAGATTCAATGATCTCCTATTCTTTTTTAAGAGATATGGGGATGTAACTGAAATGTCCCGTTTTATTGATTAAAAACGTTCCATATTAATTGATTTCGTTGCGAGGTTTTGACCTCTATATGAGACGTTTTTCAAAGACTGCATTCATTTTTAAAACAAACCATAACCTTTATTTCATAAATAAAGGTTTAAAAAGCTTTACGTAGATTATCAAATAATGATAATCTAAAATATCATGTTTACACACGACCATTACTTAATGGTTTACAATACAAATATGTTACATCGAAATCAGTTTCTTGAATGCAGTTTTTGCACAATATCATACAAACATGGACTCCAAATCTTGTCCTTATTTTAGTATGCAACAGCGGAAGCTCTTAGTATTCACCTGAGAATAAACATGCTTTAAACGTCAACAAAAATGTTGGTGAGTTATAGGTTTAACCTATATATATCAAATCGTAACAATAGACCACAAGATTTCATATTTCAATACACATCCCATACATAGAGATAAAAATCATTCATATGGTGAACACCTGGTAACCGACATTAACAAGATGCATATATAAGAATATCCCCATCATTCCGGGACACCCTTCGGATATGATATAAATTTTGAAGTACTAAAGCATCCGGTACTTTGGATGGGGTTTGTTAGGCCCAATAGATCTATCTTTAGGATTCGCGTCAATTAGGGTGTCTGTTCCCTAATTCTTAGATTACCAGACTTAATAAAAAGGGGCATATTCGATTTCGATAATTCAACCATAGAATGTAGTTTCACGTACTTGTGTCTATTTTGTAAATCATTTATAAAACCTGCATGTATTCTCATCCCAAAAATATTAGATTTTAAAAGTGGGACTATAACTCACTTTCACAGATTTTTACTTCGTCGGGAAGTAAGACTTGGCCACTGATTGATTCACGAACCTATAACAATATATACATATATATCAAAGTATGTTCAAAATATATTTACAACACTTTTAATATATTTTGATGTTTTAAGTTTATTAAGTCAGCTGTCCTCGTTAGTAACCTACAACTAGTTGTCCACAGTTAGATGTACAGAAATAAATCGATAAATATTATCTTGAATCAATCCACGACCAAGTGTATACGTATCTCAGTATTGATCACAACTCAAACTATATATATTTTGGAATCAACCTCAACCCTGTATAGCTAACTCCAACATTCACATATAGAGTGTCTATGGTGGTTCCGAAATATATATAGATGTGTCGACATGATAGGTCGAAACATTGTATACGTGTCTATGGTATCTCAAGATTACATAATATACAATACAAGTTGATTAAGTTATGGTTGGAATAGATTTGTTACCAATTTTCACGTAGCTAAAATGAGAAAAATTATCCAATCTTGTTTTACCCATAACTTCTTCATTTTAAATCCGTTTTGAGTGAATCAAATTGCTATGGTTTTATATTGAACTCTATTTTATGAATCTAAACAGAAAAAGTATAGGTTTATAGTCGGAAAAATAAGTTACAAGTCGTTTTTGTAAAGATAGTCATTTCAGTCGAAAGAACGACGTCTAGATGACCATTTTAGAAAACATACTTCCACTTTGAGTTTAACCATAATTTTTTGATATAGTTTCATGTTCATAATAAAAATCATTTTCCCAGAATAACAACTTTTAAATCAAAGTTTATCATAGTTTTTAATTAACTAACCCAAAACAGCCCGCGGTGTTACTACGACGGCGTAAATCCGGTTTTTCGGTGTTTTTCGTGTTTCCAGGTTTTAAATCATTAAGTTAGCATATCATATAGATATAGAACATGTGTTTAGTTGATTTTAAAAGTCAAGTTAGAAGGATTAACTTTTATTTGCTAACAAGTTTAGAATTAACTAAACTATGTTCTAGTGATTACAAGTTTAAACCTTCGAATAAGATAGCTTTATATGTATGAATCGAATGATGTTATGAATATCATTACTACCTCAAGTTCTTTGGATAAACCTACTGGAAATGAGAAAAATAGATCTAGCTTCAAAGGATCCTTGGATGGCTTGAAAGTTCTTGAAGCAGAATCATGACACGAAAACAATTTCAAGTAAGATTTCCACTCGAAATAAGATTGTTATAGTTATAGAAATTGAATTAAAGTTTGAATATGATTATTACCTTGTATTAGAAAGATAACCTACTATAAGTAACAAAGGTTTCTTGATCTTGGATGATTACTTGGAATGGATTTAGAAAACTTGGAAGTAAACTTGCAATCTTGGAAGTATTCTTGATTTTATGAAACTAGAACTTTTGGAATTTATGAAGAACACTTAGAACTTGAAGATAGAACTTGAAAGAGATCAATTAGATGAAGAAAATTGAAGAATGAAAGTGTTTGTAGGTGTTTTTGGTCGTTGGTGTATGGATTAGATATAAAGGATATGTAATTTTGTTTTCATGTAAATAAGTCATGAATGATTACTCATATTTTTGTAATTTTATGAGATATTTCATGCTAGTTGCCAAATGATGGTTCCCACATGTGTTAGGTGACTCACATGGGCTGCTAAGAGCTGATCATTGAAGTGTATATACCAATAGTACATACATCTAAAAGCTGTGTATTGTACGAGTACGAATACGGATGCATACGAGTAGAATTGTTGATGAAACTGAACGAGGATGTAATTGTAAGAATTTTTGTTAAGTAGAAGTATTTTGATAAGTGTCTTGAAGTCTTTCAAAAGTGTATGAATACATATTAAAACGCTACATGTATATACATTTTAACTGAGTCGTTAAGTCATCGTTAGTCGTTACATGTAAATGTTGTTTTGAAATCTTTAGGTTAACGATCTTGTTGAATGTTGTTAACCCATTGTTTATTATAAAAAATGAGATGTTAAATTGTTATATTATCATGATATTATGATATATAATATATCTTAGTATGATATATATACAGTTAAATGTCGTTACAACGATAATCGTTACATATATGTCTCGTTTCGAAATCATTAAGTTAGTAGTCTTATTTTTACATATGTATTTCATTGTTAATACACTTAATAATATATTTACTTATCATTTAAAATAATTAACCAAGTGTATCAATATCTTAATATGATTCATATGTACCTAGTAAGACGTTGTTATAACGATAATCGTTATATATATCGTTTTCGAGTTTCTTAAATTAATAGTCTCAGTTTTATGTATATAACTCATTGTTAAAATACCTAATGAGATACATACTTATAATAAAATCATGTTAACTATATATATAACCATATATATGCCATCGTATAGTTTTTACAAGTTTTAACGTTCGTGAATCACCGGTCAACTTGGGTGGTCAATTGTCTATATGAAACCTATTTCAATTAATCAAGTCTTAACAAGTTTGATTGCTTAACATGTTGGAAACATTTAATCATGTAAATATCAATCTCAATTAATATATATAAACATGGAAAAGTTCGGGTCACTACAGTACCTACCCGTTAAATAAATTTCGTCCCGAAATTTTAAGCTGTTGAAGGTGTTGACGAATCTTCTGGAAATAGATGCGGGTATTTCTTCTTCATCTGATCTTCACGCTCCCAGGTGAACTCGGGTCCTCTACGAGCATTCCATCGAACCTTAACAATTAGTATCTTGTTTTGCTTAAGTCTTTTAACCTCACGATCCATTATTTCGACGGGTTCTTCGATGAATTGAAATTTTTCGTTGATTTGGATTTCATCTAACGGAATAGTGAGATCTTCTTTAGCAAAACATTTCTTCAAATTCGAGACGTGGAAAGTGTTATGTACAGCCGCGAGTTGTTGAGGTAACTCAAGTCGGTAAGCTACTGGTCCGACACGATCAATAATCTTGAATGGTCCAATATACCTTGGATTTAATTTCCCTCGTTTACCAAATCAAACAACGCCTTTCCAAGGTGCAACTTTAAGCATGACCATCTCTCCAATTTCAAATTCTATATCTTTTCTTTTAATGTCAGCGTAGCTCTTTTGTCGACTTTGGGCGGTTTTCAACCGTTGTTGAATTTGGATGATCTTCTCGGTAGTTTCTTGTATAATCTCCGGAACCGTAATCTGTCTATCCCCCACTTCACTCCAACAAATCGGAGACCTGCACTTTCTACCATAAAGTGCTTCAAACGGCGCCATCTCAATGCTTGAATGGTAGGTGTTGTTGTAGGAAAATTCTGCTAACGGTAGATGTCGATCCCAACTGTTTCCGAAATCAATAACACATGCTCGTAGCATGTCTTCAAGCGTTTGTATCGTCCTTTCGCTCTGCCCATCAGTTTGTGGATGATAGGCAGTACTCATGTCTAGACGAGTTCCTAATGCTTGCTGTAATATCTGCCAGAATCTTGAAATAAATCTGCCATCCCTATCAGAGATAATAGAGATTGGTATTCCATGTCTGGAGACGACTTCCTTCAAATACAGTCGTGCTAACTTCTCCATCTTGTCATCTTCTCTTATTGGCAGGAAGTGTGCTGATTTGGTGAGACGATCAACTATTACCCAAATAGTATCAAAACCACTTGCAGTCCTTGGCAATTTAGTGATGAAATCCATGGTAATGTTTTCCCATTTCCATTTCGGGATTTCGGGTTGTTGAAGTAGACCTGATGGTTTCTGATGCTCAGCTTTGACCTTAGAACACGTCAAACATTCTCCTACATATTTAGCAACATCGGCTTTCATACCCGGCCACCAAAAATTTTTCTTGAGATCCTTGTACATCTTCCCCGTTCCAGGATGTATTGAGTATCTGGTTTTATGAGCTTCTCTAAGTACCATTTCTCTCATATCTCCAAATTTTGGTACCCAAATCCTTTCAGCCCTATACCGGGTTCCGTCTTCCCGAATATTAAGATGCTTCTCCGATCCTTTGGGTATTTCATCCTTTAAATTTCCCTCTTTTAAAACTCCTTGTTGCGCCTCCTTTATTTGAGTAGTAAGGTTATTATGAATCATTATATTCATAGATTTTACTCGAATGGGTTCTCTGTCCTTCCTGCTCAAGGCATCGGCTACCACATTTGCCTTTCCCGGGTGGTAACGAATCTCAAAGTCGTAATCATTCAACAATTCAATCCACCTACGCTGCCTCATATTCAGTTGTTTCTGATTAAATATATGTTGAAGACTTTTGTGGTCGGTATATATAATACTTTTGACCCCATATAAGTAGTGCCTCCAAGTCTTTAATGCAAAAACAACCGCGCCTAATTCCAAATCATGCGTCGTATAATTTTGTTCGTGAATCTTCAATTGTCTAGACGCATAAGCAATCACCTTCGTTCGTTGCATTAATACACAACCGAGACCTTGCTTTGATGCGTCACAATAAATCACAAAATCATCATTCCCTTCAGGCAATGACAATATAGGTGCCGTAGTTAGCTTTTTCTTCAATAACTAAAACGCTTTCTCTTGTTCATCATTCCATTCAAATTTCTTCCCTTTATGCGTTAATGCAGTCAAGGGTTTTGCTATTCTGGAAAAGTCTTAGATGAACCTTCTGTAGTAACCAGCTAGTCCTAAAAACTGGCGTATGTGTTTCGGAGTTTTCGGGGTTTCCCACTTTTCAACAGTTTCTATCTTTGCCGGATCCACCTTAATACCTTCTTTGTTCACTATGTGACCGAGGAATTGAACTTCTTCCAACCAAAATGCACACTTTGAAAACTTAGCGTACAATTCTTCCTTCCTCAATACTTCTAACACCTTTCTCAAATGTTCACCGTGTTCTTGGTCATTCTTTGAGTAAATAAGTATGTCATCAATGAAAACAATGACAAACTTGTCAAGGTATGGTCCACACACTCGGTTCATAAGGTCCATGAACACAGCTGGTGCATTAGTTAAACCAAATGGCATGACCATAAACTCGTAATGACCGTAACGTGTTCTGAAAGCAGTCTTTGGAATATCATCTTCTTTCACCCGCATTTGATGATACCCGGAACGTAAGTCAATCTTTGAATAAACAGACGAGCCTTGTAGTTGATCAAATAAGTCGTCGATTCTCGGTAGTGGGTAGCGGTTCTTGATGGTAAGTTTGTTCAACACTCTGTAGTCAATACACAACCTAAATGTACCATCCTTCTTCTTGACAAACAAAACAGGAGCTCCCCATGGTGATGTGCTTGGTCGAATGAAACCACGTTCTAATAGTTCTTGCAGTTGGCTTTGCAGTTCTTTCATCTCGCTGGGTGCGAGTCTATAAGGAGCACGAGCTATTGGTGCAGCTCCTGGTATAAGATCTATTTGAAATTCAACAGATCGATGTGGAGGTAGTCCCGGTAATTCTTTCGGAAATACATCGGGAAATTCTTTTGCGACGGGAACATCATTGATGCTCTTTTCTTCAGTTTGTACTTTCTCGACGTGTGCTAGAATAGCATAGCAACCTTTTCTTATTAGTTTTTGTGCCTTCAAATTACTAATAAGATGTAGCTTCATGTTGCCCTTTTCTCCGTACACCATTAAGGGTTCTCCTTCTTCTCGTACAATGCGAATTGCATTTTTATAACATACGATCTCTGCTTTCACCTTCTTCAGCCAGTCCATGCCAACTATTACATCAAAACTCCCTAACTCTACTGGTATCAAATCAATCTTAAATATTTCGCTACCCAGTTTAATTTCTCGATTTCGGCATATATTATCTGCTGAAATTAATTTACCGTTTGCTAATTCAAGTAAAAATTTACTATCCAACGGCGTCAATGGACAATTTAATTTAGCACAAAAATCTCTACTCATATAGCTTCTATCCGCACCCGAATCAAATAAAACGTAAGCAGATTTATTGTCAATAAGAAACGTACCCGTAACAAGCTCCGGGTCTTCCTGTGCCTCTGCCGCATTAATATTGAAAACTCTTCCGCGGCCTTGTCCATTTGTGTTCTCCTGGTTCGGGCAATTTCTAATAATGTGACCCGGTTTTCCACATTTATAACAAACTACATTGGCATAACTTGCTCCGACACTACTTGCTCCACCATTACTCGTTCCGACACCATTTGTTCCTTTCGTTTTGTTAACCCCTGGTCCGTAGACCTCACACTTCGCCGCGCTATGACCATTTCTTTTACACTTGTTGCAAAATTTGGTGCAGAACCCCGAGTGATACTTTTCACACCTTTGGCATAGCTGCTTCTAATTGTTGTTGTTGTTGCGGTTGTTATTGTTGTTGAGATGATTGTTGTAGTTGTTGTTGTTGTTGTTATTGTTGTTGTTGGGCCGTTTGTTGTAGTTGCGATTGATGTTGCGATTGTTGGGATAATTGTTGCGATTATTATTGTAATTGCTGTTGTTGTTGTATTGGTGATTCTTATGACCGTTTTCCTCCCACTTTCTTTTGACTTGCTTTACATTGGCCTCTTCAGCCATCTGTTCTTTAATTCTTTCCTCAATCTGGTTCACTAGTTTGTGAGCCATTCTACATGCCTGTTGTATGGAGGCGGGCTCGTGTGAACTTATATCTTCTTGGATTCTTTCCGGTAATCCTTTCACAAACGCGTCGATCTTCTCTTCCTTATCTTCGAACGCTCCCGGACACAATAGACACAATTCTGTGAATCGTCTTTCGTACGTGGTAATATCAAATCCTTGGGTTCGTAACCCTCTAAGTTCTGTCTTGAGCTTATTGACCTCGGTTCTGGGACGGTACTTCTCGTTCATCAAGTGCTTGAATGCTGACCACGGTAGTGTGTACGCATCATCTTGTCCCACTTGCTCTAGATAGGTATTCCACCATGTTAACGCAGAACCCGTGAAGGTATGCGTAGCGTACTTCACTTTGTCCTCTTCAGTACACTTACTTATGGCAAACACCGATTCGACCTTCTCGGTCCACCGTTTCAATCCGATCGGTCCTTCGGTTCCATCAAATTCCAAAGGTTTGCAGGCATTGAATTCTTTGTAGGTGCATCCTACACGATTTCATGTATTGCTAGATCCAAGGTTATTGTTGGTATGTAGCGCAGCCTGTACTGCGGCTATGTTTGAAGTTAGAAAAGTACGGAATTTCTCTTCATTCATATTCACGGTGTGTCGAGTAGTCGGTGTCATTTCCTTCAAAATAGTCAAATGGAACAAGTTAATCATATAGAATATTAAGAGTAGTTAATAGTATTTTGTAGCATAATATGAACTCATTTATAAAAGCTTTTTCTTCATATTAGCGTTTTATAAGTTTAAATTCGGGTAGTACCTACCCGTTAAGTTCATACTTAGTAGCTAATATACAATTCAACTACTACAATTCTATATGAAAAACTGATTATAATAATATTTCGCGTTCAAACTTTTATACAATATTTTACAAACTTACAATACCGCTTATTTTACATAAAGCATGAAATATAGCACACAATAACTTTGATACAAGATAGTTGTGAAGATAATTCTAGCTAGTACACAAGTCGTTCAGCAAAGGCAATAAAGACACGTAATTCATACGTCCAGAAACAAGTCATGCATTCTGGTTTTACTAGGACTACTTTCCATCCTTGGTCTTGTGGAACATAACCGTTATGGCCGTTGATAAGACAGCGTGTTGTAACGTCGTCAAAGGGACGAGGGTTACGTAATGACCAACAGTCTCGTAATAACCTAAAAACCTCATTTCTTACCCCAATTACCGACTCCGTCACTTGTGGGAACGTTTTGTTTAATAGTTGTAGCCCGATGTTCTTTTTCTCACTTTGGTGAGAAGCGAACATTACTAACCCGTAAGCATAGCATGCTTCTTTATGTTGCATGTTAGCCGCTTTTTCTAAATCATGAAGTCCTATATTCGGATACATTGAGTCAAAATAATTTCTTAACTCGTTGCGTAAAATAGCATTTGGGTTCCCCGCAATATATGCGTCAAAGTAAACACATCGTAACTTATGGGTTTCCCAATGTGATATCCCCCATCTTTCAAACGAAAGTCTCTTATAAACCAAGACATTCTTGGAACGTTCTTCGAATGTCTTACAAACTGATTTCGCCGTAAATAGTTGTGCCGAAGAATTCTGACCGACTCTAGACAAGATTTCATCAATCATGTCTCCGGGTAGGTCTCTTAAAATATTGGGTTGTCTATCCATTTTGTGTTTTTATACTGTAAAATAGACAAGAGTTAGATTCATAAAAAAAAATACTTATTAATACAAGCAATTTTTACATATATCATAAAGCATAAGCACACTATATTACATATATTACACCACACGAATACAACTATCTTATTCTGACTCGCTCGTTTCTTCTTCTTCGGTTTTGGTTCGTTTTGCCAAGTTTCTAGGGATATATGATGTTCCCCTAATACGAGTTGTCGTTTTCCACAACAGTTTAGAAAAACCTGGTGGTTTAGAGGTTCCTGGGTCATTGTTACAACTTAAGGGCTTCGGGGGTTGACGATACATATAAAGTTCATCGGGGTTGGAATTAGATTTCTCTATTTTTATGCCCTTTCCCTTATTATTTTCTTTTGCCTTTTTAAATTCAGTTGGGGTAATTTCTATAACATCATCGGAATTCTCGTCGGAATCCGATTCATCATAGAATTGGTAATCCTCCCAATATTTTGCTTCCTTGGCGGAAACACCATTGACCATAATTAACCTTGGTCAGTTGGTTGAGGATTTTCTTTTACTTAACCGTTTTATTATTTCCCCCACCAGTTCTACTTCCTCCTCCGGTTCCTCCTCTTCCGGTTCTAATTCTTCTTCCGGTTCTGATTCTTCTTCCGGTTCTTCTTCGGGAACTTGTGAATCAGTCCAATATATATTCGACTCTTCGTTATTATTAGGTGAGTCAATGGGATTTGTGCTAGAGGTAGACATCTAACAAGATGCATATATAAGAATATCCCCATCATTCCGGGACACCCTTCGGATATGATATAAATTTCGAAGTACTAAAGCATCCGGTACTTTGGATGGGGTTTGTTAGGCCCAATAGATCTATCTTTAGGATTCGCGTCAATTAGGGTGTCTGTTCCCTAATTCTTAGATTACCAGACTTAATAAAAAGGGGCATATTCGATTTCGATAATTCAACCATAGAATGTAGTTTCACGTACTTGTGTCTATTTTGTAAATCATTTATAAAACCTGCATGTATTCTCATCCCAAAAATATTAGATTTTAAAAGCGGGACTATAACTCACTTTCACAGATTTTTACTTCGTCGGGAAGTAAGACTTGGCCAATGATTGATTCACGAACCTATAACAATATATACATATATATCAAAGTATGTTCAAAATATATTTACAACACTTTTAATATATTTTGATGTTTTAAGTTTATTAAGTCAGCTGTCCTCGTTAGTAACCTACAACTAGTTGTCCACAGTTAGATGTACAGAAATAAATCAATAAATATTATCTTGAATCAATCCACGACCAAGTGTATACGTATCTCAGTATTGATCACAACTCAAACTATATATATTTTGGAATCAACCTCAACCCTGTATAGCTAACTCCAACATTCACATATAGAGTGTCTATGGTGGTTCCGAAATATATATAGATGTGTCGACATGATAGGTCGAAACATTGTATACGTGTCTATGGTATCTCAAGATTACATAATATACAATACAAGTTGATTAAGTTATGGTTGGAATAGATTTGTTACCAATTTTCACGTAGCTAAAATGAGAAAAATTATCCAATCTTGTTTTACCCATAACTTCTTCATTTTAAATCCGTTTTGAGTGAATCAAATTGCTATGGTTTTATATTGAACTCTATTTTATGAATCTAAACAGAAAAAGTATAGGTTTATAGTCTGAAAAATAAGTTACAAGTCGTTTTTGTAAAGATAGTCATTTCAGTCGAAAGAACGACGTCTAGATGACCATTTTAGAAAACATACTTCCACTTTGAGTTTAACCATAATTTTTTGATATAGTTTCATGTTCATAATAAAAATCATTTTCCCAGAATAACAACTTTTAAATCAAAGTTTATCATAGTTTTTAATTAACTAACCCAAAACAGCCCGCGGTGTTACTACGACGGCGTAAATCCGGTTTTTCGGTGTTTTTCGTGTTTCCAGGTTTTAAATCATTAAGTTAGCATATCATATAGATATAGAACATGTATTTAGTTGATTTTAAAAGTCAAGTTAGAAGGATTAACTTTTATTTGCGAACAAGTTTAGAATTAACTAAACTATGTTCTAGTGATTACATGTTTAAACCTTCGAATAAGATAGCTTTATATGTATAAATCGAATGATGTTATGAACATCATTACTACCTCAAGTTCTTTGGATAAACCTACTGGAAATGAAAAAAATAGATCTAGCTTCAAAGGATCCTTGGATGGCTTGAAAGTTCTTGAAGCAGAATCATGACACGAAAACAATTTCAAGTAAGATTTCCACTCGAAATAAGATTGTTATAGTTATAGAAATTGAATTAAAGTTTGAATATGATTATTACCTTGTATTAGAAAGATAACCTACTGTAAGTAACAAAGGTTTCTTGATCTTGGATGATTACTTGGAATGGATTTAGAAAACTTGGAAGTAAACTTGCAATCTTGGAAGTATTCTTGATTTTATGAAACTAGAACTTTTGGAATTTATGAAGAACACTTAGAACTTGAAGATAGAACTTGAAAGAGATCAATTAGATGAAGAAAATTGAAGAATGAAAGTGTTTGTAGGTGTTTTTGGTCGTTGGTGTATGGATTAGATATAAAGGATATGTAATTTTGTTTTCATGTAAATAAGTCATGAATGATTACTCATATTTTTGTAATTTTATGAGATATTTTATGCTAGTTGCCAAATGATGGTTCCCACATATGTTAGGTGACTGACATGGGCTGCTAAGAGCTGATCATTGGAGTGTATATACCAATAGTACATACATCTAAAAGCTGTGTATTGTACGAGTACGAATACGGATGCATACGAGTAGAATTGTTGATGAAACTGAACGAGGATGTAATTGTAAGAATTTTTGTTAATTAGAAGTATTTTGATAAGTGTCTTGAAGTCTTTCAAAAGTGTATGAATACATATTAAAACGCTACATGTATATACATTTTAACTGAGTCGTTAAGTCATCGTTAGTCGTTACATGTAAATGTTGTTTTGAAATCTTTAGGTTAACGATCTTGTTGAATGTTGTTAACCCATTGTTTATTATAACAAATGAGATGTTAAATTGTTATATTATCATGATATTATGATATATAATATATCTTAGTATGATATATATACAGTTAAATGTCGTTACAACGATAATCGTTACATATATGTCTCGTTTCGAAATCATTAAGTTAGTAGTCTTATTTTTACATATGTATTTCATTGTTAATACACTTAATAATATATTTACTTATCATTTAAAATAATTAACCAAGTGTATCAATATCTTAATATGATTCATATGTACCTAGTAAGAGGTTGTTATAACGATAATCGTTATATATATCGTTTTCGAGTTTCTTAAATTAATAGTCTCAGTTTTATGTATATAACTCATTGTTAAAATACCTAATGAGATACATACTTATAATAAAATCATGTTAACTATATATATAACCATATATATGCCATCGTATAGTTTTTACAAGTTTTAACGTTCGTGAATCACCGGTCAACTTGGGTGGTCAATTGTCTATATGAAACCTATTTCAATTAATCAAGTCTTAACAAGTTTGATTGCTTAACATGTTGGAAACATTTAATCATGTAAATATCAATCTCAATTAATATATATAAACATGGAAAAGTTCGGGTCACTACAGTAGCAGACCTATATATCCCTATCACGAAAACCTTGAGGAATGGAAAACGATATGGCTTTGTTCGTTATGCAAATGTTCTCGACATAGATTTCCTTCTCAAACGTCTCAACTCCATCAATCTCAATGGAAATTGGCTGAGAGCCTATCGTGCTCATGAAAGAAATCACAGCCAGGAGGGTAATAAGGACGAAGAAAACACCCAGAAAAGATCTGCTCCTGTTACCAGGCCCACCTCTACCCATTCCCAACCCAAACCCACTTATGTCCCTAAACCCTCTACCTTTAATGCACCTGCAACTGATAAACCTAATAGTGAAAACGACCTTCCCAACAATGTACACTATAATCCCACCTCTGAACCATTACCTTGGAACAAACCGCGAACAATCACCTTGGACCCTGTTGAAGCCAATAAAAAAATCCTTCAGAATGCCATTATTGGTGAAATTATACACATCGATCTCATTGAGGATTTTCCATCATTATGTACCGCCGAAGGACTATCTAAGTTTAAAATCAAATAGCTCGGTGGTCTCGAAATTTGCCTAACCTTCGAAGATGGCAAGACTGTTGACAATGTATTGAATGATGAAAATCATATTCTCAGAAGTTGGCTCAAGAATATACGTAGGGTTAATGGTAAATGTTTTAAAACAGCAAGACTTTCTTAGTTGACAATCAAAGGCGTCCCCATCACCTGTTGGTCGGAAAAGAATTTCAGAAAAATTGCAGGTTGGTTCGGGTCTATTCACGATGTCCATAATTGTGATTTTAACGGTAATCAAAACCTTATAACCGGTAAGGTACTCGTCAAATTATGGGGCAATGCACTAATCAACACCACTGTCCAAGCTAAGGTCAGTGATGGTAGCACCTACTACGTTCAGGTAATAGAAGATGTGAAAGGTATAGTGGAAATTGAAATGGAGGAAAGCGATCCAAATTATAATACGTCTGATACCTCTAGCAATCATGATGATGAAATTGACTCCATTGATAATCTTTCTGCAAAAGTCGATGAAGATGTAGTGGATTGGCCACCGGAACCTACCAACCCCGCTGATAATTTGGATAGTCCAAAAGTTTTCGCCTCATTCGCTAGCTTTAATGACGACATTAATTGCAACGGGTCTAGTAACGATGACCTTGACAACCCACATGTCCAAGACGATACACATTCTGTAAACGTAAACCCTAATAATTTTTCAACTACCGAGAAATGCATGGATACTAACGCACCTTCTTCCACCAATCCGATAGATGATACTTTTAACCCAAGTCTAATAACCGTTAACTCTTCACCCATTACTCCTCAAACTCACTCCCCCCAAGCCCATCCCCTTACGGATAGCTCTACCCCTTCTGGTGAAAATTTCCCAGACAACCGAAGCCCACTTGACCAATTGGGCCTTGCGAATAATTGCTTCGATATCAATAATCAAAATTCAAGCCCGATCATCAGTGATAATCCATTACCCTCCATATCTGTCCAAGGCGTTCACCCAAATGCCACTTCTGGTGTCGTGTTCAAGGCGGTAAATAACATTCCCAATAAAAAAAGGAAAACATCCTCAAATGAGTCATTGTGGACCAATATTCGAAGATGGAACACAACTTCCAGAATCCAAAAAGCTAAGTCTCAAGCAAGAAATCCGAATCGGAAAAGACTGAAATTTAAATCTTGCTCAACCTTATCTTCTTCATTTAGCAAAGGTAATAGTTCTCACTCGTTTTCTGAAAGTTCGATGCACTGTGAGGACATTGGTAAACTTCTCGGGCTAACAAGAAAATCGGTTCAATCTACACGTAGAGGTACTTTCTGTACTCTTCCTTTTTTGTTGAGATTTTAATAAACTGTTTAATAATGAAGATTTTATCACTGAATATTAGAGGTTTAGGTCTAGATGACAAAAACAAATTCAATTGGTTCAAACGTGCGAGTTTTCTTCAAAACCCTAATGTCATTGCTCTTCAGGAAACTAAAGCCGATAGGATTTCAGAACGTTGGGTGGAATCGGTTTGGGGTAACAACAACTATAAATACGCTTTCAAAAAATCAAAAGGTAATTCGGGCGGGATTATCACGATTTGGGACGCAAATATTTTTATTACTAACCGTGTTTGTTGAGCGTGACTCCTTTATTGCGATAAAAGGATTTTGGAAAGATGTAGGTACTGAACTCATTCTTGTGAACACGTATGGACCTCAAACTGATCCCGAAAAAAAGAAAATGTGGACTGATCTTAATGATATTTTGAATTATGACGGTGCAATGTGGGCCATTTTCGGCGATTTCAATGAAGTCAGATTCTCCTCTGAAAGAAAGAACACGGAATTTTGTGAAAGAAGAGCAAAACTTTTCAACGATTTCATTAAAGACAACTTCTTGCTTGACTTGCCACTGGGAGGAAGAACTTATACTCGAATTAGTGATAACGGAAGAAAATTCAGCAAACTTGATAGATTTCTTGTTTCTGAAAATCTCATATCTCAATGGCCGAATATTAATGTTTTGGTTTTGGATAAAAAGCATACGGATCATTGCCCTCTTATTTTACAAGATGGTAATGTTGATTTTAGTCCTAAACCGGTTAAGGTTTTTGATGAATGGTTAAATCATGAAGAATCCTATGACATCATCAAATCAACCTGGGAGAAAACCATCAACAGTACTAAACCTGACTGCATTTTTCATGATAAACTCAAGTTAGTCAAACAAGAACTCCGAAAATGGTATTCTACCTTACATGGAAAATTGAAAACTGAAATAGAGGAACTGTCCCATGTTGTGAATGATTGGGAAAGGAAAGCCGAATTAACCGACCTTAGCGATGATTATACCAAATGGATGAAAGACGAGGAAACTCTTCTTAGTAAAGAGAGGTTACATATTGAAATGCTCAAACAAAAGTCTAGATTTAAATGGGCTTTAGAAGGGGATGAGAACAGTAAATTCTTTCACTCCTACATACGCCGAAGAAATTAGAAAAATAATATTCATGGTATCAACATCGGTGGGGTATGGAATTTTAACCCGTTACTTATAAAAAATGAAGCTTTTAATTTTTTTCAGGGTCTCTTCAAGAAAAACACCTCGGATGCTTGGATGTTAAATAGTTGGGACGGGCCAAAAATAGACCCTGCTTCAGCCGTAGCTTTAGAAGCTATGTTCAGTGAATCAGAAGTATTAGATGCGATCAAAGGCTGTGTGATGTTATGCGAGGTGTATACAAAATAGTAGTATTTTTGCTTCCAGAATACTATTAAATACGATACAATTTTACACAAGTTATTTATTTATTTATAGAATGGATATACCTAAACCTTGCTACAACACTTATAGGCAGTGTACCTAATCGTACAGTAGTGTAGTTTTTAGTAAGCCCGGTTCGTTCCACAGGGATCTTAGCCAAGTTTAACGCTATATTTTAAAAAAACTATATTTGTAAAAATATAAATATATATATATATAAGTAGTATTATTATTATAAAAAGGGTGTTTTTACCGTTTAATGACCGGTTTGTCGATTTTAAAACTTAAGTCGCAGTTAAAACCTAATGTAAAATATTAAAAATAAATATAACTTAATTTTAAGCGTAAAGTAAATAACAATAATTAAAGTGCGATAAATTAAAGTGTGATCAATAAAATGACAATAAATAAAATTGCGATAATTAAAAGTGCAATTAAATATGAAATAAAGGAATTATGCTTATTTAAACTTCCGTAATCATGATGTTTGACGTGTTGATTTTAGTTTATTCCCATGGGTTAATTGTCCTTTATCCTGGATTATTCAATATGTCCGTCTGGTTTTGTCCATAACAGTCCATCAGTCATAAATATAAAGTGCGAGTGTCCTCGTCAAATTATCCTTATATCCGAAGTCAAATATTCCAACTAATTGGGGACTTAAACTATAATTACGCCAAGTGTCCTTGTACATAATTCACCCATGTTTTAATAAGTCCATTAACTATTAATCCATTCCCGTGTCCGGTTAAATGAACGATTATTAGTACTTATAAATATCCCGCCCATCGTGTCCGATCGAGTGTATATGGTTATTTATAGGTACGTCCAGTTGTAAATCTTTATATTAAATTAACAAACTATCATTTAATTAAACAAATATAAAACTCATTAATAGTCCATAGTCTAATTTCCACAAGTGTCGTTCTTTTGTCCAAACCCCAATTATGGTACAAAGCCCAATTACCCAATTTTAATATTTAGCCCAACTTCACGATTACTTCGGCTTAAATAAGCATAATAATAACTTAGCTACGAGACACTAATTTAAAAAGGTTGAACATAACTTACAATGATTAAAAATAGCGTAGCGTTACACGGACAGAATTTCGACTTACACCCTTACAACATTCGCTAACATACCCTTATTATTATTAAAATTAAAATTAAAATTAAAATTATAATATATACATATATATAATACGTGAGAGTGAGAAGAGAAAAAGATGTGTTGAGGTTCGGCCAGAAAACTGCATTTTATAGAAGTGTGGCCTGCTACAGGAGCTCATGCGATCGCATGAGTTTTCCTCTTCGAAGCCATGCGATCGCATGGCCGTAATTCTCAGCTAACATTCACAGGTTCAATAGTTTGCCGACACTTTTATTAATATATATATAATATATATATAATTTTAAGTAATTATATATATATTATATTATATTTATGCTCATAGTTGACTTGTAATTTTTAGTTCGTTGCGTCGAGCATTGAGAGTTGACTCTAGTCCCGGTTCCGGATTTTCGAACGTCCTTGCGTACAATTTAATATCTTGTACTTTGCGTTTTGTGTCTTGTACTCTTGTAATTTTGAGACGTTTCTCATCAATAATTTGAACCACTTTGATTGTACTTTGAACTTTTGAGCTTTTTGGTCGTTTGCGTCTTCAATTCGTCGAATCTGTCTTTTGTTTTCACTTTTTATTATACAAACGAATATCACTTGTAAATAGAATAATTGAAACTAAAAGCTTGTCTTTCTTGAGGGATAATGCTATGAAATATATGTTCGTTTTTAGCATTATCACTATGGTAGAAACAAAGCACCGGGCCCGGACGGTTTTAACATAGCGTTTTACATCAAATTCTGGGGCATAATCAAAGACGACCTCCTCAATGCTATAAACGGATTCTGGGATTCTGGAACCATTTCCAATGGATGCAACACCTCCTTCATCACACTTATCCCAAAGGTCAATGATCCTCTCAACTTTTCTAATTATAGACCTATTAGTCTCATCGGTAGTTATTATAAAATTCTTTCAAAATTACTTGTTAACCGAATCAGGAAAATTATCCCGAGACTAATAGGTGATGAACAAAGTGCGTTTATTTCTAATAGATACATTCTTGATGGTGTTTTAATTGCACTTGAGTCCATTGATGACCTCAAATCCACAAAACAAAAAAGTTTCATTTTTAAAGTTGACTTTGAAAAGGCTTTCGATTGTTTAGATTGGGATTTCCTTAGTTCAATTATGAATGCAATGGGTTTCGGGTCTAAATGGGTCAAATGGATTATGTCTTGCCTCAACTCGACATCGATCTCGGTCTTAATTAATGGTTCTCTCACCGACCAATTCTTCCCTAAAAGGGGTGTAAGACAAGGAGATCCATTATCTCCCTTTCTTTTCATCCTAGCCGGGGAAGGTTTAAACCAACTTTTAAAACTTGCAACAAACAAAAAATTCATTAATGGTGTTGAGATTGGTAACGATAAGGTTGTTGTGTCGCATCTTCAATACGCGGATGACACCATTATTTTTGGGAAATGGAACAAATCAGAGGTTAGAAATATTTTGAAAATACTTAAGTGTTTTGAAGAGCTTTCAGGTCTTAAAATTAATCTTAATAAAAGCAGTGTCTATGGTATTGGAACCTCTAACTCCGAACTAAAAAACTTGGCTACTAGGTTTTGTTGTAAAGAAGGTTCGTTTCCATTTAATTATCTTGGACTTCCAATCGGGGCAAACCTAAACTCACATAATACTTGGTCCCCCATTTTTGAAAAATTTAAAAAACGACTCTCTGATTGGAAAGCTAAAATCATTTCTTACGGTGGTAGACTCACTCTCTTTAAAGCGGTCCTAACAAGCCTACCTCTATATTACTTCTCACTTTTTAAAGCACTGGTAAGTGTAATTAAAGAACTTGAAGGTCTTCGCCGTGATTTTTTTGGGGGGGTTCTCATGATGAAAAGAAAATGGCTTGGGTTAAATGGGACCAAATCATTTTACCTTATGAATTTGGTGGCCTAAATGTGTGCTCGTTAAAATTTAAAAATCTTTCTCTCCTCGCCAAATGGTGGTGGAGATTTCTTTCGGGTGACAATGTTTTGTGGATTCGTATTATTAAAAGCATTTATGGTAACGGGGGGGGGGGGGCCGGGGGGGGGGGGACCGGGGGGGGGGGGGGTGGGACGGGACGGGTGTGACGATCCGGAAATTTCCGACCAACTTTAAACTTAATCTTTATATAATTCTGACTTGATAAGCAATGAATTTTAATAAATCTTGAACCTCCAAAAAGAGTTTTACACAAGCTTTTGGTCACCCTTTTATTCCGACGATTCACGAACGTCATAACTTGATTTAATTGTTAAATTGTTTAATTATTGTGTATATATATGAATTTATATATATTTAACTTAAAAATATGATAATTAAATATCTCATTAAGTATATTAACAAAGTACTATATATATATTTTCATACTACTAATTTAAAGAGTTTTCAAACAATATATATATTACTATTTAAACAACGTAATTAACTTATGTTAAAATGTATTTACATATAATGTATTACGAGTGTAAATATATCCTTACAAGTATTGAATACACTTTATAATATACCAATACATATAAAGGATAGCTATACTCGTATTTCCGTTCAATTTTCTCAAAGGATTCTACTCGCATTCATACGGTATTTTTACCCGTATTATACACAGCTTATAGAAGTATTTACTATTGGTATATACCAATAAAAATCTGCAATTATTTGTGTAATATGTCATCCATGACCTAATAAATTTAATATGTCATGCATGACTTAATACAATTTAACTTATCTTAGATATTTTCACTAAAAGTCAAAATTATAAGCTTATAAATAAGGATCATTTTAACTCATTTTTACTCCACATTTTCTTAAACTAAAAACACACACTTGAATGCTCTCATATCATACTTTAATCTCAGCAACTTTCCTCTTCATAATTAAGGTAAAATACTTCTCAAAATCCTTGTTCAATTCCTTGTATAGTTGCTATCTTATTATACTTATAAAACTTATAAAAACTAGAACTTGTTTTGGTAAACACCAAGCTTGTTTGAAAAACTAATCTAATCTTTCTAACTTAACTCTAAAAACACTTATTTATATGTATTATGATGTTATATTAAGTTAATATAAGAACTTATAACTTGTACATATGAAGAACACCTTGAAACGTAACATATATCCTTTAATCTCCATTCGGTAAAAAGCGGGCTATTTTGGGTTGGGAATTAAAAACCTATTGATGTTTGAGCAGAGGGGTATAAAATATTATTAAATACGATACAATTTTACACAAGATATTTATTTATTTATAGAATGGATATACTTAAACCTTGCTACAACACTTATAGGCAGTGTACCTAATCGTACAGTAGTGTAGTTTTTAGTAAGTCTGGTTCGTTCCACAGGGAATCTTTTTCACAAAGCTTAACGCTATATTAGTTTACTTTTATAAAAATACAAATATATATATAAGTAATATTATTATTATAATGGGGGTTTTTACCGTTTAATGACCGGTTTGTCGATTTTAAAACTTTAGTCGCAGTTAAAACCAAATGTAAAATAATAAATAAATAGACTTAATTTAAAGCGTAAAGTAAATAACGATAATGAAATTACGAATAATAAAAGTGCGATAAAATAAACTTGCGATAATTAAAAAGTACGATAATTAAAAGTGCAATTAAATACAATAATAATAAATAAAAGTGCTATAATTAGAAGTGCAATTAAATATGAAATAAAGGAAATTAAATATGAAATAAAAGAATTATGCTTACTTAAACTTCCGTAATCATGATGTTTGACGTGTTGATTTTAGTTTTATGCCCATGGGTTAATTGTCCTTTGTCCTGGATTATTTAATATGTCCGTCTGGTTTTTGTCCATAACAGTCCATCAGTCATAAATATAAAGTGCGAGTGTCCTCGTCAAATTATCCTTATACCCGAAGTTAAATATTCCAACTAATTGGGGACTTAAACTGTAATAAGGTTTTATTACTTTGTTTAATAATTACATCAGGATGTCGACTGAGTGTAACTCAAGGTTTTAATACTTTGTTAACAATTATGCCAAGTGTCCTTGTACATAATTTCACCCCTGTTTTAATAATTCTAGTGGCTATTAATCCATTCCCGTGTCCGGTTAAATGAACGATTATTCGTACATATAAATATCCCGCCCATCGTGTCCGATTGAGTGTATATGGTTATTTATAGGGACGCTCAATTGTAAATCTTTATATTAAAATTAACAAACTATCATTTAGCTAAACAAATATAAAGCCCATTAATAGCCCATAGTCTAATTTCCACAAGTGTCGTTCTTTTGTCCAAACCCCAATTATGGTACAAAACCCAATTACCCAATTTTAGTAATTAGCCCAACATCATGATTACTTCGGATTAAATAAGCATAATAATAACTTAGCTACGAGACATTAATGTAAAAAGGTTGAACATAACTTACAATGATTAAAAATAGCGTAGCGTTACACGGACAGAATTTCGACTTACACCCTTACAACATTCGCTAACCTACCCTTATTATTAGAATTAAAATTAAAATTATAATATATATATATATATATATATATATATATATATATATATATATATATATATATATATATATATATATATATATATATATATATATATATATTACGTTTGTAGGATAGAGAGATAGGTGGTTATATTTTGGCCAAAACGCGTTGAATTTATAGGACCTGGACTGGATTTTAGAGCCATGCAATCGCATGGCTTTTGTGCCTCCAGGCCATGCGATCGCATGGCCAGCTGGGAGAAGTCACATATCTTTGTTTTCTTTCTTGCCGACGTTTATAAATAATAATATAATATATAAATAATTATAAGAATTATTTAAATATTATATTTTATTTATGTGCATAGTTAACTTGTAATTTTTAGTCCGTTGCGTCGAGCGTTGAGAGTTGACTCTGGTCCCGGTTCCGGATTTTCGAACGTCCTTGCGTACAATTTAATATCTTGTACTTTGCGTTTTGAATCTTGTACTCTTGTAATTTTGAGACGTTTCTTATCAATAATTGGAACCTCATTGATTGTATTTTGTACTTTTGAGCTTTTTGGTCGTTTGCGTCTTCAATTCATCGAATCTGTCTTTTGTCTTCACCTTTTATTATTTAAACGAATATCACTTGTAAATAGAACAGTTGCAACTAAAAGCTTGTCTTTCTTGAGGAATAATGCTATGAAATATATGTTCGTTTTTAGTATTATCAAATATTCCCACACTTGAGCGTTGCTTGTCCTCAAGCAATATAGTCTTGAAATACAAGAATCACTTCTTTATTCTTCACACTTTGTACATCAGTGATTTCTTTACGGCGGTATAAACAATGGTAGTAACGATGTGGTTTACAGTCCCACATGACTATAAAATTTAGATCCATTAAGGAAATTGGATCTTTATGAAAACATTTGATCTTTTAAAAATTAAATCTAGTTTTTACCCTAGATAAGTTTTCCGGAATAACCCTTCACCGGTGTTTGCAAAATATTTTTGTGGGCTTGGTGGGTTTCAGATTTGAAAATTTTAGCTCAAAACTTGCGGTTTTGTGTCACCCACTTGCTAACCTTGTATTAGGAAAGCAACACGTCCAGTTTACTTGTCCCGTATATTACCTTTCGGTAAACTACCGTCCGGTTGTAAAGGAAAGCGTTGAACAAGCAACTGTTAAGGCAATGTCCCCTGACATGCTTTTAGTTATAGTCTATAATGTGTCGGACACAATTACTATCCTTTGTAGGAGAAATAGTAAAGCTCACCCTTATAATTTGTCGGTCTGGCACAAGGTCCTGTCTTTAACCATGCTATGCAACCACCGTTCTTACGGTTGACACCCGATTTGGTTCAGATGACCTAATGAATTCCAGGTGAATTCCTAGGATTTTACGTTCAATGGTAATGAACGCATTGAAAATGGGTTTTCAGAAAACAAATCGGTTTATAATTTGATCAAAATATTTTCTCGTTCAAGCTCGAGTTTGGATATCATTGAATTCCATGAGTTTGAATTCTCAATCTTTAAGGTCAATCTCTAGGATTGAGTAATATCAGGCTTAAAAGCTGATTTTTAATCTTTAAGGAGATTATCCTTTCTGGGAATCTGATTCATTAGTCTTATCCAGCTAATTTGCACGGTGCCCTCCCCATTTTACAAGACAGATCCTCTCATGGTTAGGATAAGTCTGACCACTTGGACCCTGTTTGATGCTGAGGTCCGTGGATTTCCTGCTGATTTTAGTGATGACTTTTCTAGATTTTTCGTCAACCTACAGCTGGTCTGGACGACAACTTCATGACCTAAATTAAGAAGCACATTTCTTTTTCGGAAGACTTTACTTCCTTTTAATGATGGAATTGATTCATCGTGTAGATCCATCTCTTCTTTTCTTTCATCGGGTAAAATAGTTTAGTTTAGTCCAAAGCAAAAGTATTTTCAGTTATTTGTTACAGAAATATGTGACATATGTTTAAGATAACTTTGTAATTTTTCCCACACTTGGCTTTTATTTTCCTTTTTATTGTCCTCTATTCTATTTTAAATGAATTTTAACATTTTGGTTTGTTTCTCAATTTATGTCCTTTCTGAGGTAACAATAATTTCGGTGTTAACACCTAGTTTTATCGTTCATAAATATGTATAAACATGATTTTGAGTTCATTTAATTGAAAATTTTGAAAATTTTTACTAGAATTGGGTAGTCAGTATATAAGACTAGGGCTGTTCTTTATCATCAGAGAGCACTAGATTCTAATACAACTACTACGTTACTAGTATTTTTAATGGTAACCAAGTGTTTAAGATAAAAATTTTAAAAATCCGAAAGAATTTAACCCCTTCCCACACTTAAGATCTTGCAATGCCCTCATTTGCAAGAAATCAGTAACAATTTAAATTATTGAGGGTGATTAGCGTAAAAATGATTAAATTTTACCAAAGTTTCCAAACATATTGGCGTTTGGTTGCTGAATGATAAATGGTGCATATCATTTGTTCATTTCGTCTGTTGTTACATCACATTTATTTGTCATCTTGTCGTCAAAATTAGTAGCTTTTGCTGAACTTAATGCCAGTCTTTGAAAATGCGCTGTTTTACCCTGTTTTGTACAATTTACAATATACATACATACAAATATAAACATGCATGGCAATTTGAAATGGGACTTAATATCCCACTTTCAAATTCTAAATGTGAAATATTAGTACACAATAATAATAAAAATGATAAAGATTACATAAGTATATTCAATAACATAAGTTTAAACATGAATAAGTAAAAAGATAAAAACATAAAAATCATATAAATAACCAAATGGAACTAAATCAGTCTGGATATGGGTTCCAGTTCATCTCGTCAGGTAGGTTCCATTGTTGGTTATAGGTATTCTGATAGGCTTGGTTATAGTCATACCGGTTAAAGGGTGGTCGGATATCGGGGCTATGTGGCGGAAAATGAGCAGGTCGAGTAGGTACATAGTTATTTGGTACCTGATATGATAGCTGGCTCATGATTTGGTGCTGATGAACTAACCAGCTATCGTGTTGGCGTCGCCTATAATCCTCGTATACTCGCTCGGAGTTCCACTGCTAATACATTCTATGTCTGGCCGCGTTCGTCATTGCTTCCTCATCTATACAAACGTGGACGTCAAGAATAGCATCTCGAAAGACATCCCTAATGTCTTCCGCCTCCTCCATTTCCTCGTCTGAGCCTCTCTCTACCTGAGGATGAGATCCCTCATAGGGTACTGCCTGGTTACGTCTACTTTTCAATACCTTAGCACCCACATAAACTTTCAATCCTAAGGGCTCAACCTTTTCTCTACAAAGCTGTAATGGACCCACTTGGTTCCTATCAACACCTAAATACTCTCCAATGAGAGTAACAAAAATACCTCCTCCTATTATACTCCCGTCCTGCATTCCCTCTACCATTTTAGATAAATAAAAAGCAACACAGTAAGGGATATTGGCAAAGCTTCTAGGATCCCGAATACACTTTAGGTAGAATAAATCATGTAAGGTAATTTTTTCTTTATTATGACCTCTCTGTGTAATCGAGTTAGCCAAAAATCTATTAATAATACGAAGCTCGGCTCTGTCAATATGTGTATAGGAGTGTCCTCCTGCTCGTGTAAAAACATCAAAATGTGACATACGCCTCCAAATGGCGTCAGCGTTAAAGTTACTATCTACCCTTTCACCATAATGAATCAAATTTGTACAATCGGGTAATAGCAACTCACCAGGAGTATATATCTGTAAGGCCCTGGCCATGTCCAGCATGGACATTCTGTACATCCTACCGTCAAGGATAAACCTAAGAAATCTTCTATCATCTATTCTAACTATATTTGTATCAACTCAACACACCATTCCTTATATACAGGTCTACGAATGGTGAAAAGATGTTCCCAATCTGTAAAAGAAGAACTGCCATACCTTTGAACTAAAAGCTGTCTAACACGGTCAGCTAGATGGACCGTTTCCAAAGGGGCCCAATCGATTACCCTTGGCACCTCTACATTTTTTGTTACCAATTTGAATTTGTTCCTTTGATATGTCTCGTAATCTCTCCATCTTCTATCAAATCTCAGATTAGGATGTAGAGTGTGCTCAGGAATCGTTGGGAATTCTACTGGCGGCCTCATTGGTAATACTATGAATTCATCAACAAACTGTACCGGATCATAATAAGGTATGTGCTGATCAGGCTGTTGTTGTGGTTCTTGTTGTGGTTGTTTTTCGTGTTGCATTTCTGGTTCTGGTTCTGGTGCTGGTCATCTAGATGATGATGCTCCTGAACCTCCAGTATCGGCTTTTTGCAAAACACATCAAACACAAAATTTGTGCATCCAAATATGCATTAGTGTTAGCAAAATAACAACTTAAAACAATCACTATAACATATTAAATCAAAATTAAACTTATACACATTTTCACAATTTTTCACAATTCTACACTTTTCAAATAAGCACATATGAAAATGTATACAAAATTCATAAGCATTTAACTCAAATAACATGTCAAAATAGTAATTACTAATAATTAAACAAGTCTCAAATGGAAAATATATCAAATTAATCAAGTTCATGAATTTTGAACTTAAAAAATCCACTTTAATCTCCAAAAATCATGTTTAGGATCAATGTTTGGATCATTTAACTATCTAAACATGTTACACTACTCAATTTAGCAATAATTCATGACAAAAATCGGCCATAACCTGTTTATATCAAAAAGCCCCAAATTGCTCAAGAACACAAACCCTAGATTTCTAAAAATTTTGAAGTTTTTGGCTTCAAATCATGTTAAATAGCATCAATCTAGGTTATACATGCATAAAATACTAACAATTTAATACTAATTACACTAGAAATTAACAAAATTGCATTAGGTAAAAAATTGATAATTATCACAAAAACTAGGAATTTATAGAGTTTAGGGGTGTAATTTTTACCATTTTGCTGAAGAATGAGAATCTAGGCATGATTAGAGCAAGAAAAATGACGAATTACGGTGGAAAATTGATGAAATTTGGTGAAGATTTGAGGTATTTTCGTGAATGTATGTGTGTTGTGGTGAGGAAGACAGCTCGCTGGCTGTTTTGTATCAGGCCTGCATTTGGTCCCCATGTGATCGCATGGGTTCCAAGTGCAAATCCCATGCGATCGCATGGGGTGCCGGCTACAGTGATTTCAGGTTTTTTTTTTTTTTTTTTTTTTTTTATAAAACCTTATACTTTATAAAACTTATAATTAATTAAATTTTAAAAACTTTGTTTTCCTTTAGGAGCGAGGGTGTTTCGGATCATTGTCCTAGTCTGTCCCTCGACAAAATTTTAAAATTTGTCAAATCAAAGCGCGGTTTTTAAAAGTAAAGATTTTTTGGGTTTTTTTTTAATGTTTTTGGCATACTTTAATTCAATAAGATTAAAAATAATGATAATAAAAGTTCTCGTCCCTCCCTCGGGTAAAGCAATTTCGGTTCAATGACCTAGTCTTCAACTTAAGACGAATTTTAAAAATCATTTTTTTAACTTAATGAGATAAAGTAAATTTTTGTTTTTAAATTCACACCAAACTTAAAATAAAAATACATAAAATTCAAAATTAATATTAAAAATTCACACCAAACTTAAAATTTGAAATGCATAAAATTAAAAATTTTTATTTTAAAAATTAAAAAAATTCTCACCAAACTTAATTTAAAAAATTCATATTATAAAATCACACTAAACTTATATTATATTTTTCAAATATTTACAATTTTAAATATATTGTTTTTACAAAGTTTACAATATTAATTTAAGATTTATATATTAATTTTAAAAACATGGTAAAAATAAAACTAAAAATCTTTTTGGCTTTTTATCCCACTTTAATCAATCAAATATTATTAAAAATATACGCCCCTATTTTCGGTAAAGTAATTTCGGTTCCAAGACCTAATTTAACTCATGACGAATTTTTGAAATATTTTGGGTTGATTGATTAAAGATATTTATACCTTAAGAATAAACGTTAAATTTCGCAGTGATGTAATAAATTTTTGTATGATATCAATAATTTCGGTCGCCAAACCTAATTTTATTCAATACCAATTTAATACTTTATAGCGAACAAATTAGCGTTTATTATCAAAAGGTTAAAAATAAAAATAAAAACTGTACAGACTTACCTGTGAGATAGTATTCTTAGTTATATGATCTATCCCATTCATAAGATAGTCGGTTTAATTGGTTTTCCATGGCTACATAGGCGTAACCTCGGGCATTCAGTGTTTTTTCTTCTAAACATATGAACGGTCCGTCTCTGCATAAAGTAACAAATTCGGTATTTGAATAGGTTTTATTATTTGAACATTTACCTCCATGTGACCATTTTCCGCATTTGTGACATCTTTCTAGGTGTCGTGCTCTTCTTTTCGCTGCGGATTTTGATTTTCCTTTACCAAATTGTAACTTATTATCTTCGCATCTGGATTCTTTTCTTACTCTGTCCAATCTTTCTCTGATTACTGATACTATTTCACTCGGTAGTGTGTCATTATTACGTTTAGTGATCAAAGCGTGTAGCATTAGACCATGGTTTAGTTCACAGGCAGTCTTCATTTCCTAAAAAAATAAAAATTCAGAATGGGGGGAGAAGACTAGTTCTTTAGGGTCTGCTAGGGAAAGACCATTCGGGTTCCATTTTCGAGAACTACACGAAAATAGACAATCTAACTCTAACATAAATACATATTATCCTTTAAAGACTTGATTCTCCCCACACTTAGTTAGCTGTGGTATCGAAATCGTGATTAACTTCATTGTCGAATTCCATCGGACTATCTATGTAGTGTTTAACTCTGTGACCATTAACTTTAAATTCAATCCCATTTGAATTTATTAATTCTATCGTTCCGTATGGGAAAACTCTTTTGACTATGAATGGTCCAGACCATCTTGATTTCAATTTTCCAGGAAATAGCTTGAATCGTGAATTGAAAAGAAGAACTCTGTCTCCTTCTTTAAATTCTTTTAAACTTCTGATTCTTTTATCATGCCATTTCTTCGTTCTTTCTTTATAGATTAACGAATTTTCGTATGCTTCATGTCTTAATTCTTCTAATTCGTTTAGTTGACTTAATCGTAGACGTCCAGCTTCATGTATATCAAGATTACATGTCTTCAAAGCCCAAAATGCTTTGTGTTCAATTTCTACTGGAAGATGACATGCTTTTCCATAAACAAGTCTAAAAGGCGTGGTTCCAATTGGAGTTTTGTAGGCTGTTCTAAAAGCCCAGAGTGCATCCTCCAATTTAATGGACCATTCCTTCGGATTTGATCCTACGGTTTTCTCTAGAATACGTTTTAAAGCTCGGTTGGTATTTTCAACTTGTCCACTTGTTTGTGGATGATATGCGGTGGAGATTTTATGAGTTACTCCATATCTTTTAAGAACTTTCTCAAGTTGATTATTACAAAAAATGAGTACCCCGATCACTTATTAAAGCTTTCGGTGTTCCAAACCTTGCAAAAAGACGTTTTAAAAAGTTGACTACAACTCGTGCATCGTTAGTTGGGAGAGCTTGTGCTTCCGACCATTTAGATACATAATCAATGGCTACGAGAATATAGAGATTATTATGAGATTTTGGAAATGGACCCATAAAGTCAATACCCCAAATGTCAAATACTTCGCATACTTGAATGACATTTTGTGGCATTTCATCACGTTGACTTATTTTTCCGGCCCTTTGACAAGCATCACAGGATTTGCAAAGAAGGTGTGCGTCTTTGTAAATTGTGGGCCAATAGAATCCAGCTTCATAAACTTTTCTTGCTGTTAGTTGAGGCCCATAATGCCCTCCTGTTGGTCCTGTGTGACAATGGTTTAAAATTTTACTAGCTTCATCTCCGAATACACATCGGCGTATTATTCCATCTGGACAACTTTTAAACAGATGTGGATCTTCCCAAAAATAGTGTTTTATATCACTGAAGAATTTCTTTCGTTTTTGGTACGATAATCCTTTTTCAAGGAATCCACATACTAAGTAGTTTGCATAGTCTGCAAACCATGGTATTTCATTATAATCTATTTTCAATAGATATTCATCAGGAAAGTTGTCTTGTATGGCCGATTCATTTAGAACTTCTAATTCGGGATTTTCAAGACGAGAAAGATGATCAGCGGCGAGATTTTCTGCTCCTCTTTTATCTCGGATTTCAATATCAAACTCTTGTAAGAGTAAGATCCAACGGATTAATCTTGGTTTAGCATCTTGTTTCGAAAATAGGTATCTAAGAGCAGAATGGTCGGTATAGACCACCGTTTTTGCTAGAACGAGATATGAACGAAATTTGTCAAAAGCAAAGACAATAGCAAGGAGTTCTTTTTCAGTAGTTGTAAAGTTCGTTTGTGCTCCTTGTAACGTCTTACTAGCATAATATATAGGTTGAAATCGTTTTTCAATCCTTTGTCCTAAAACGGCTCCCATTGCAAAATCACTTGCATCGCACATTAGTTCAAATGGTAGATTCCAATTTAGTGTTATCATGATCGGCGCATTAGTGAGTTTCTCTTTAAGAATATTAAAAGATTTGATATATTCATCTGAAAAGATGAATGGAGCATCCTTTTCTAGGAGTTTATTCATAGGAGTAGCAATTTTAGAAAAATCTTTTATGAAACGTCGGTAAAAACCGGCATGCCCTAGAAAACTCCTAACTCCTCTAACATTGGTGGGATGTGGAAGTTTAGCAATTACATCTACTTTAGCTCTATCCACTTCAATTCCTTCTTTTGAAATTTTATGTCCAAGAACGATGCCTTCTTTAACCATGAAATGGCATTTCTCCCAATTAAGTACTAGATTTGATTGTTCGCATCTAATAAGCATTCGTTCCAGATTAACTAGATATGATTCAAATGTATCACCGAAGACTGAAAATTCATCCATGAAAACTTCCATGCATTCTTCTATCATGTCGTGAAAAATCGCCATCATGCACTTTGAAAGGTTGCAGGGGCGTTGCAAAGTCCAAATGGCATGCGTTTGTAAGAAAAAGTACCATAAGGGCACGTGAGCGTGGTTTTCTCTTGGTCCTCGGGTGCTATTGGAATTTGAAAATATCCGAAAAATCCATCTAGAAAACAATAGTAACTATTTCCGGCTAGCCTTTCCAACATTTGATCAATGAAAGGTAAGGGAAAGTGATCTTTTCTGGTGGAGTCATTTAATTTTCTATAATCAATACATACACGCCATCCTGTTACAGTCCTAGTAGGAATAAGCTCATTTTTTTCATTTGTAATGACAGTCATGCCACCCTTCTTAGGTACGCATTGAACTGGGCTTACCCATGGACTATCAGAAATTGGATATATCAAACCTGCATCTAGCAGTTTAATAATTTCTTTCTTAACTACATCTTGCATATTAGGATTTAGTCTTCGTTGGCGTTGCACATACGTTTTATGACCTTCTTCCATAAGGATTTTATGTGTGCAATACGAAGGACTTATTCCTTTAATATCATGAATCTTCCATGCAATGGCTGGTTTATGAGCTTTCAACACAGAAATGAGTTGTGATTTCTCATTTTCAGTAAGAGAAGACGATATTATTACAGGTAATTCAGATTCACCATGTAAATAAGCGTATTCTAAATGGTTTGGAAGTGGCTTTAACTCTAATTTCGGAGGTTCTTCTATCGATGATTTGTATCGATATCTGTCTTCTTCTTTTAGCATTTGAATTTCTTCTATTGTTGGTGTAACAACCCAAACCGTAACCGACCAAACACGACGAAATTTCAAACAAAAAAAAATTTTGTTGTTCCAGGCCATCGGCGCGCCGCGCCAAAAGGGCCGCGCGCCGCGCCAAACCCCTGCTGTTACCGGAAAGTTTAAATGCGAAAAAGATGAACGTGTTCCCGGCATATTTAACCAAAACGCTTTTAACCATACATTCATATATGTAAAACTAGCACATAACTAAGGTATGAACAAGTTTTACAAGGTGGGGCCCACACGTGCCCAAAACGCCACTAAGTTTAAAATACAATGTTTAATACAAATTAGAGTTTCGACCACAAAAAGTTTAATTGCCAAACGACACAACGAGCATGGTGTTTGGGGTTAAACTACCCAAGTCTCGGTCAAACTCCAAGCCATAACCCAAACGTGCTTCCTAATCATCGAAGCGGGAAACTCAATCCAAGGTAATGCCCTTACCCTTATCCACACACGAACCTATAAAAAGGTAAACAACGAGAGGGTAAGCAAAGCTTAGTGAGCACAATAATTATACATACACATATATAATCTACTTACTCGCATCACTTACACAACATCATATTCGAGTTTAACAATTCATCAAGCATGCTACATTAATAAGCATATACCAATAATTCACAATCCCACAAGTAGCTAATAGTACAATAGCATACGATTCATAAATTAATACTTCCAATACATAATTCACATAACCTTGGTTAACCAATTCGAACACTGGAAGCGGTACTTACAAGACCGTTGGAGTTCATAACGTCCACTAGTGTTACTTACACACCGCGTAATCACTAGTCCCCGGGTGATGTCTTAAACACCGCGACTAACTCACCCTTACAACAATGTGGCGTCTTAAACACCGCGACGAATCCACACTTCATTCAATACAATGAGTGGTGTCTTAATCACCGCGACATTTCCACTCCCATGACATTGTGGTGTCTTAAACACCGCGACAATACCACAAGTCAATCATACCATGAGTAGTGTCTTAAACACCGCGACAATGCTACTCGTTACTTAGAATGTGGTGTCTTAAGCACCGCGACAATACCACATTCGTGCAACACAAATAAATACATTATATACACATACGCATAATTATTCCACTCACCTTAAACCTTCGGTGATTATTAAACCAAGCTTGAATTCCAAGGTAACGTACCTATTTCACAAGCATATAATTAATCAATCAACTTGGCCTAATCTCATAACACACACCATCCTAGGTCATCTTGACCCATTTTGACACTTAACCCTAATTTGGGTCATTCTTACCAAAAACCCTAACTCTTGGCACTCAAGGCCTTCATACACTTTAAATCACTAGGTTTTAACACAAAACACTAACGTTAACCAATCTTGGTCCATTTTGACCCGTTTGACTCAATAAAAGTCAATACGCCCATTTTGGGTCATTTATACCCAAATCACACCCATTTTCACTTCTTTAAGGTGTTCTAGCAAATTATTAGCCAATTAGGGTTTCATAACAACAATTAATACATTTAAAATCTTAGCTTACACACAATTGAGTCTACATGACCCAATTTACCCAAGAACCCCCAAATTTACCAACAAATGGGTTTTATGAGTAACACTAACTCAAATCCTAACCCATACACGAAATCAAAACAAGAATTGAAAGTTAAGGCATACCACAACTATCAAGATGTAGCAATTGACGAGATGAACAACTTTAGAACTTGGACTTTAGCAAGAAACCTTCTTCTTCTTCTCCAAAATGGGATCTCTCTCTCTAGAACTCACTTCTCTCTCTAGAATTGAATTAGGAAGATAAGGTTGGTGAAAAGGGGAGTAAATGAGCTCCCAAACAACTGAACCAAGCCTTAAAGTCGGCCTTGAAGTGAATTTCCCAAAATGCCCTTGATTTAAATTTAAATAAACAAGAGGGGCTGTCAGCACGATTTTGCGCGGCGCGCCATTAGGCCGCGCGGCGCGCAAATGGACAGAAACTGGTTCCTAGCTCCTTTTGAAATATAAAACCAATCCCACAACAAAGTTAACTTCTATACATTATTTACAATAATTACACGGGTCTTACAACTCTCCCCCACTTATTCGGATTGCGTCCTCGCGATCCAAGCCGCATGACAAGCGGGAAGATAAACCAACACAAACTCTTCGGGCTCCCATGTAAACTCGATTCCGTCGCCATTGAACTTTGTAGGTCCTAACCTCCTTATGTCTCAATCGTTTGACCTTCTCATCAAGTATGGCAATCGGCTCTTCAATATACTCCAACTTATTGTTTAGCTCAATTTCATCTAAAGGCATCCATGAAGAATCATCCGCAAGGCACTTACGGAGGTGAGAAACATGAAACGTGTTATGGATCCCCGCAAGCTCTTCGGGCAATTCCAATCGATATGCAACTTCACCAACACGAGCTAAAACTTTAAACGGTCCAATAAACCGAGGACCTAACTTTCCCCGTTTTCGAAATCGAATAATACCCTTCCATGGCGAAACCTTAAGCATAACCATATCGCCCTCTTGGAATTCGATCGTTCGTCTACGTTTATCGGCATACGACTTTTGCCTATCTTGAGCCTTCTTCAGATGCTCCCGAATAATATCAATCTTGTTATTCGTCTCTAAAACCAAATCGGTACTTCCGATTTCTCTTTGACCCACTTCTCCCCAACAAATGGGAGTTCGACACCTTCGGCCATAAAGCATCTCGTAAGGTGGCATCCCGATACTAGTATGAAAACTATTATTGTATGAGAATTCCACCAAAGGTAAATGCTCATCCCAACTACCACCAAAATCAATGATGCACGCCCGTAGCATATCTTCCAAAGTTTGATTCGTACGCTCGGTTTGACCGTCCGTTTGAGGATGATACGCCGTGCTCAACTTTAATTGTGTACCCATATCTTCATGAAACTTTTCCCAAAATCGAGATGTAAAACGGGTATCTCGATCCGAAATAATAGATATAGGAACGCCATGTCGCGAGACCACTTCCTTGATAAACAACTTAGCCAAGGCCTCCGACGATATTGCTTCTTTAATAGGAAGAAACAAAGCGCTTTTCGTCAACCGGTCCACGATCACCCAAATCGAATCATATTGAGTTCTCGCCGTCTTAGGTAACTTAGTGATAAAATCCATGGCAATGTGCTCCCATTTCCACTTCGGGATTTCTAACGGTTGCAACTTACCATACGGCTTTTGATGCTCGGCTTTAACTTGCAAACAAGTAACACATCGTTCGACGTATTTTACAACATCGCGTTTCATGCCCGGCCACCAATAATCTTTCTTCAAGTCAAGATACATTTTCGTCGCGCCCGGATGAATGGAATATTTCGACTTATGTGCTTCATCGAGTAGCACCCGTCGGTAATCACCCGTCTTAGGCACCCACACCCTTCCTTGAAAGGACAACAAACCCCGCGGACCCATAGTAATAAACTCCGATTGGCCCACAATTCGTTCCGCGTGCTTATCGTGAACATAAGCCTCTATTTGGTCTTCACCCATCTTTTCAAGAAAGTCGTTAGTGATAATCAAACGTAACGATGTTATACGTATCGCCGGATGTTGAGTCTTTCGACTTAACGCATCCGCGACCACATTCGCCTTACCAGGATGGTAAAGTATCTCACAATCATAATCTTTCACCACATCCATCCATCTACGTTGACGATAATTCAAATCCCTTTGAGTAAAAAGGTGTTTCAAATTCTTATGATCCGAATATATCATACACTTGACACCATATAAGTAGTGGCGCCAAATTTTCAACGCATGCACAACCGCCGCCATTTCAAGATCATGAGTCGGGTACCTCGTTTCGTGTTCCTTTAATTGCCGAGAGGCATAAGCAATGACTTTACCCCTCTGCATAAGAACGCACCCGAGCCCATTTAAAGAAGCATCACAATAAACCACCATGTCTTCGACACCTTCCGGTAACACTAACACCGGAGCTTGACACAACTTCTCTTTCAATAATTGAAAAGCAATTTCTTGCTCGTTTTCCCAATTGAACTTAGCACTCTTCCTTGTCAACTTCGTTAATGGAGAAGCAATCTTAGAAAAGTCTTGGATAAACCGACGATAATAACCGGCCAATCCGAGAAAACTTCGGATCTCCGTGGGCGTAGTCGGTCGTCCCCAACTCTTCACCGTCTCAATCTTCCCCGGATCCACTTGGATACCGCTTTCGTTCACAATGTGACCAAGGAATTGAACCTCCCTTAGCCAAAATTCACATTTAGAGAACTTTGCATACAACTTCTCTTTTCTTAGCGTCTTCAAAACTTCACGCAAGTGACGTTCATGTTCGTGCATACTTTTCGAGTAGACTAGTATGTCGTCAATGAACACAATAACTGACCTGTCTAACATAGGTTGGCACACCCGGTTCATAAGATCCATGAATGCCGCCGGTGCATTCGTAAGACCGAAGGGCATAACTACAAATTCATAATGCCCGTAACGCGTTCGGAAAGCCGTTTTCTCAATATCTTCCTCACGGACCCGCATTTGGTGATAGCCGGACCGTAGGTCGATCTTAGAGAAATACGTTGCGCCTTGAAGTTGATCAAACAAATCGTCGATCCTAGGTAGTGGATACCGATTCTTGATCGTCACTTTATTCAACTCACGGTAATCAATGCACATACGCATACTACCGTCTTTCTTCTTCACAAATAAGACTGGAGCGCCCCAAGGCGATGCACTCGGTCGGATAAAACCCTTCTCGAGCAATTCTTGAATTTGATTCAATAACTCTTGCATCTCCGTTGGTGCTAAACGATAAGGAGTTTTAGCAATGGGGGTAGCCCCCGGAACCAACTCGATGCGAAATTCGACTTGTCTTTCCGCCGGGACACCCGGTAACTCATCCGGAAAGACATCCTCAAACTCATTAACTACCGGAATTTCACGAATTGGTGGTGGCTCATTACGAGTGTCGACAACATGAGCAAGGAAAGCCATACCACCGGTAACAACGTGACGTCGTGCCCGAGCAAAAGTGCATATCGGCACCGATCTCCTTCGTTTGTCACCATGAATAATCATCTCTCCCCCACTTGGGGTCTTTACACGAATAAACTTGTCGTGGCATGCAATATCGGCTCTATAACGATCGAGCCAATCCATACCAACGACAACATCAAAATCACCCAAAGTCATCGGAATAAGATCAATTTCGAAACTTTCGGCGCCAAACACAACATTGCAATTTTTACACACATCAACCACTAGCGCCGTCTTGCCATCCGCTATTTCAACTTCTACCGGACGACTCAACTTTACTAGCGGTTTATTTAACTTAGGCACAAATCTTGGAGATACGAAAGACAAATTAGCACCACTATCAAAAAGTATCCGAGCCGGATTAGAATTAACCATGAAAGTACCTGAAACGACTTCATTGGATTGTTTAGCTTCTTCATTAGACATCAAGTAGTTACGACCCCTAGCCGTACCCGCTGCCTTCTCTATCCGCTTAGCATTATCATTACGCAACTCGGGACACTCGGGTTTCTTGTGTCCCTCCTTCCCACAATTGTAGCAAGTGAATTTTGTAGTAGAAGATGGTTTGGTACAATCACGAGCCATATGCCCCCTTCGCCCACAATTATGACAAGTATAGGGGAAATCCCCCGAGGCACCTTTCTTCACACTCCCCACACTCTCGGTTGGGCCTTTCTTTGACTTCTTGCTTGAAAAATTTGAGTGACTCGAACCTTCATACTTTCTCTTCCTCAACACAATCGCTTCAAACCCTTTCGCCATATTAAACAACTCATCGAAGCTCTTCACCACGTTTACGCTAATCTTTTCTTGATAACTATCATTCAAGGTTCGATAGAAATCTTCTTTCAACATTTTATCATTCCCGACATACTCCGGGAAAAATTGCGTCTTGGACAAGAACACGGATTTGAGAGTGTTCAAGTCCATCGACCCTTGCCTCAAGGTACGTAGCTCGTCCTTAAGTCTTGTAAGATCGGCCGAAGTTCGGTACTCATCGAAGAACTCCGCTCTAAATTCCTCCCAAGTGAAGTCCATACATTGTTCTTCACCATAGAGTTGGATCTTAGCATCCCACCACAATTTCGCGTCACCCCTTAACATGCTACAACCATACCTAGTCTTCTTGTCGGGTGGACACTCACAAGTACGGAAGGCCCCCTCCATATCGGAGATGAATCGGGCACTCTTGAGTGGGTCCCGATCGCCCTCAAAAGTAGGAGGTTGAGCATCCCTAAAGTTCTTGAAGAAAAAGTCACGCCTTCCCCCATTTTCTTCTTGAAGAGCAATCTTAATTTGCTCCTTAACCAAAGCGACGACTTGTTCGTCAATCGTCTCGATAAACATCTTCTTAACATCTTCGCGAAACTCCGCCTTTTGGCGTTGAAAGATGGCCTCAACCTTGGCCGTGAACTCGGGGTCCTCGCTCGTGCCCCCAATATCGGTGTCGTGTCCGTTTCTCATCTTCATTCTATAAAACGGAAAAGATTAAACAACGAAACTAAAGACATGACACATATATACATATACACCATACCACTCCATCTCGCTCGACAATCGTCGTACATCACTTGTTTGACACGATTTGCACCCGTAGTAAGGGTAGCTAATCATTACTACGCGAGCACGTCGCGTTAACTCGCTAGTACAACGTTCATTTCGCTCGATGCTTGCTACACAACATGAACAAATAACACATGATTAGTTCACATGAACCTATGTACTAACCAAGTCCCGGTCCGACCCAAAGTCCTACAAGTCCCGCACAATGCACACACAAAAGTCTAAGTCTAGGCGCCTATCTCAAGTCACCTAAATCCCTTAGACCATGCTCTGATACCACTTGTAACAACCCAAACCGTAACCGACCAAACACGACGAAATTTCAAACAAAAAAAAAAATTTGTTGTTCCAGGCCATCGGCGCGCCGCGCCAAAAGGGCCGCGCGCCGCGCCAAACCCCTGCTGTTACCGGAAAGTTTAAATGCGAAAAAGATGAACGTGTTCCCGGCATATTTAACCAAAACGCTTTTAACCATACATTCATATATGTAAAACTAGCACATAACTAAGGTATGAACAAGTTTTACAAGGTGGGGCCCACACGTGCCCAAAACGCCACTAAGTTTAAAATACAATGTTTAATACAAATTAGAGTTTCGACCACAAAAAGTTTAATTGCCAAACGACACAACGAGCATGGTGTTTGGGGTTAAACTATCCAAGTCTCGGTCAAACTCCAAGCCATAACCCAAACGTGCTTCCTAATCATCGAAGCGGGAAACTCAATCCAAGGTAATGCCCTTACCCTTATCCACACACGAACCTATAAAAAGGTAAACAACGAGAGGGTAAGCAAAGCTTAGTGAGCACAATAATTATACATACACATATATAATCTACTTACTCGCATCACTTACACAACATCATATTCGAGTTTAACAATTCATCAAGCATGCTACATTAATAAGCATATACCAATAATTCACAATCCCACAAGTAGCTAATAGTACAATAGCATACGATTCATAAATTAATACTTCCAATACATAATTCACATAACCTTGGTTAACCAATTCGAACACGGGAAGCGGTACTTACAAGACCGTTGGAGTTCATAACGTCCACTAGTGTTACTTACACACCGCGTAATCACTAGTCCCCGGGTGATGTCTTAAACACCGCGACTAACTCACCCTTACAACAATGTGGCGTCTTAAACACCGCGACGAATCCACACTTCATTCAATACAATGAGTGGTGTCTTAATCACCGCGACACTTCCACTCCCATGACATTGTGGTGTCTTAAACACCGCGACAATACCACAAGTCAATCATACCATGAGTAGTGTCTTAAACACCGCGACAATGCTACTCGTTACTTAGAATGTGGTGTCTTAAGCACCGCGACAATACCACATTCGTGCAACACAAATAAATACATTATATACACATACGCATAATTATTCCACTCACCTTAAACCTTCGGTGATTATTAAACCAAGCTTGAATTCCAAGGTAACGTACCTATTTCACAAGCATATAATTAATCAATCAACTTGGCCTAATCTCATAACACACACCATCCTAGGTCATCTTGACCCATTTTGACACTTAACCCTAATTTGGGTCATTCTTACCAAAAACCCTAACTCTTGGCACTCAAGGCCTTCATACACTTTAAATCACTAGGTTTTAACACAAAACACTAACGTTAACCAATCTTGGTCCATTTTGACCCGTTTGACTCAATAAAAGTCAATACGCCCATTTTGGGTCATTTATACCCAAATCACACCCATTTTCACTTCTTTAAGGTGTTCTAGCAAATTATTAGCCAATTAGGGTTTCATAACAACAATTAATACATTTAAAATCTTAGCTTACACACAATTGAGTCTACATGACCCAATTTACCCAAGAACCCCCAAATTTACCAACAAATGGGTTTTATGAGTAACACTAACTCAAATCCTAACCCATACACGAAATCAAAACATGAATTGAAAGTTAAGGCATACCACAACTATCAAGATGTAGCAATTGACGAGATGAACAACTTTAGAACTTGGACTTTAGCAAGAAACCTTCTTCTTCTTCTCCAAAATGGGATCTCTCTCTCTAGAATTGAATTAGGAAGATAAGGTTGGTGAAAAGGGGAGTAAATGAGCTCCCAAACAACTGAACCAAGCCTTAAAGTCGGCCTTGAAGTGAATTTCCCAAAATGCCCTTGATTTAAATTTAAATAAACAAGAGGGGCTGTCAGAACGATTTTGCGCGACGCGCCATTAGGCCGCGCGGCACGCAAATGGACAGAAACTGGTTCCTAGCTCCTTTTGAAATATAAAACCAATCCCACAACAAAGTTAACTTCTATACATTATTTACAATAATTACACGGGTCTTACAGTTGGTTCATATCCATTAGCTATAAGTGTAGCTAACATTTCAGCTTCATCAATTGGTTCATTACCTTCTCCTAAAGAACATTCTCCTGTTCCTTGTAATTCTGGAAATTCTTCTAACAATTCTGCATGTGAATCTATAGTTTGAATATAATAACATGTATCATCTGCAGATTGCGGTTGTTGCATTGCTCTATCAACTGAAAAGGTAACACTCTCGTCCTCTATACTTAGGGTCAGTTTCTTACCGAACACGTCTATCATTGCTTTAGCCGTGTTTAAGAATGGTCTTCCTAATATGAGAGGAACTTGAGAATCTTCTTCCATGTCCAGAACAACAAAATCTACTGGAAATACTAAAGTACCAACTTTAACTAGCATGTTCTCCATTATCCCTCTAGGATATTTTATTGATCGATCGGCTAGTTGTATGCTTATTCTTGTTGGTTTCAATTCTCCAAGGTCTAGTTTAGTGTATAGTGAAAACGGCATTAAATTTATACTAGCACCTAAGTCTGCCAATGCTTCTATTGAACTAAGACTACCCAGAAAACATGGAATTGTGAAACTTCCTGGATCAGTTAATTTTTCTGGCATCTTATTCAACAGCACTGCTGAACAATTAGCATTCATGGTAACAGCCGAGAGTTCTTCCATTTTCTTTCTATTCGAGATTAGATCTTTCAAGAATTTAGCATATCTAGGCATTCCTGAAATTACATCAATGAAAGAAAGATTTACATTTATCTGTTTAAACATATCCAAGAATTTGGATTGCTCGTCTTCAAGTTTCTCTTTCTTCATTTTACTCGGGTAAGGAAGTGGTGGTTGGTATGGTTTAACATAAGGTTTAGCCTTAACTGTGTTATCTTCATTAACCTTCTCAACTATCGGTTCTTTTTCCTTATCTTGATCAGGTTGTGGTTCTTGTGGAGTAGGAATAGCTTCATCAGAAGTTACAGGTATTTCAGGTGGTTTAAGTGTTGTACCACTTCTTGTGGTAATGGCTTTAGCTGTTTCATTCCGGGGGTTAGCATTTGTATCACTAGGTAGACTTCCCGGTTTTCTTTCACCTATTAACCTTGCTAGGTTACTTACTTCTTGTTCCAGATTTTGAATAGAAGCTTGTTGATTTCTAAATACTTGAGCATTTTGTTCATTGGTTTGTTTTCGAGATGTGAAAAACAGCGTTTGAGTTTCAACTAGCTTCGTCATCATATCTTCTAAATTCGGCTTTTTATCATCGATTTGTTGTGGTGGTTTGTTTTGAAAATTAGGTCTTTGCTGATTGTAAGTATTGTTGGATACTTGTTGATTGCTAGGACCTTGTTGGTTGTTGTATGTAATATTTCGGTTATAGTTCTGGTTTTGATTGTAAATCGGTCTTGGCGGTTGATAATTATTCTGATAATTATTTCCAGGCCTTTGGTTTATGTATGAAATATTCTCTCTTTGTTCCATTGTTAATTCAATACTGAGACAATCTTTTGTCAAATGTGGTCCTCCACACTGCTCACAACTAATTCGTATTGAGTGAATATCCTTAGTCATCTTTTCCATTCGTCTCTCGACAGCATCTATCTTTGCGGAAATGGAATCTAAGTCATGGCTAGAATCGGCTCTAGCTGCTTTAGATGATCTAACGATATCTTTTTCTTGGTGCCACTCATGTGAGTGGGAAGCGGTGTTATCAATAATTTTGTAAGCATCAGTTTCGGTTTTCTTCATAATAGAACCACCAGCTACTATATCTATGTCTTTCCTTGTAGTGATGTCGCATCCTTGGTAGAATATTTGTACTATTTGACAGGTGTCTAAACCATGTTGCGGACATCCTCTCAATAACTTTCCAAATCTTGTCCACGCCTCATATAGAGTTTCATTCGGTTTCTGTGTAAACGTAACAATTTCTGCTTGAAGTCTTACGGCTTTAGATGCCGGAAAGAATTGTTTAAGAAATTTTTCAACTAAAACATCCCATGTATCAATCGCCCCTTCAGGTAACGATTCCAACCAATCTTTGGCTTCTCCCTTTAAAGTCCAGGGAAATAACATGAGATATATCTGTTCATCCTCCACTTCTCGGATTTTAAATAGTGTGCAGATCCTATTAAAGGTACGAAGATGTTCATTTGGATCTTCCTTCGGCGCACCACCAAATTGGCATTGATTAGTCACCATGTGTAGAATTTGTCCTTTGATTTCATAATCTGGCGCATTAATGTCTGGATGAGTAATTGCGTGACCTTGGCCAGTGCGTTTAGCTCTCATTCGGTCTTCCATACTTAGAGGTTCCAGATTCTCCATAATTGAATTTGTTGAATCCGAATCACTAGAGGATTCTGATTTAATGGTTCGTTCCTCAACAATCTCTGTTTGAATGATTGGTGGTTCCGGAGGAAAGTTTAGTGGTTCAGGATCTATGAATCGTCCCTGAATATTCTCCGGATTCTCAATTGTGAGGTCGGGTTCAAAAAATGGATTATAGGAAATTTGAATTGGAGTACTTGGTTGACTGGATGACGATTCTAAAGAAAAATCAACGGCGGTAATGTTTGCTAAATGTCTTGATCTAGTTACAGGTGGTGAACGTACAAAAGGTGGTGAACGTCTTGCTCGGTGCATTCAATGAATATCCTATTAGTTTTTAAAAAGAAAAGAAAAATTATATAAGTTATCCAATCAATAGACTTTTCTGATTTTGCCCACGTTTCGAATAGCCAAAAGATGCAGCAGAGGGGCAGGATTCGTTTGGTCTCAATATAATTGAGGACTGTTTGGCTCCAATAACCCGGTCCACGTACAAATCCAACTATTACTACGAACCAGAAAATTTTGATGTCTATCAATTTAACCACTTAAAATAAATTTTCGTAATTTTAAGAAATTTAGATAAGAAGTAGAATAAAAATCTATGTCCTAAAAACTAGAATAGCGAGAAATAAGAAAGAAAAAGAGCGCGTCGAAAAATGTCGAAAAAGAAAAGAAAAATTGAAAAAGGCGTTTGAAAAATAAGAAATAAAAAGCGTGACTTATAAAACTTTAAAACATTCGCCTAACCCAACTTTATTACTATCACTAACTTAAAATTATAATCGCAAATTGAGATTACTAATTGGAATGATAATTGATACATAGGTAAAAGGTGTCTAAAAATATTAAAGCTTACAAGAAAAACTATATCCCAAATGGCAATAACTTAAAAAGAAACTAAAACTTAAAAAGGCGTTGCAAAATTCTAAAGCACCTAAATCTTAGTCTAAAGAAAAAGCACTTAAGGGATTTTACGGCAAAGCCTAAAAATCTAGAAGTAAAAATAACTATGGCAAAAACTATGAGTTAAAAATAAATACGAGCGAAAAATACAAAAAATTACGCTAAAACTATTAAAAAGGGACAAAACATAAAAATATACAAAAAGTTGTAAAAATTACAATTTTTATAAAAATATTATTTTTATATTATTTGTTTTATAAAACTATTAATTTTATAATTTAATTATACTAATTAAACTAAATAATACAAATTAATAATAAAAACTAAATTAATAATTAAAAATTAAACCCTAATTAGGGTTATAATAATAATAATTATATATTAATTAAAACCCTAAACAGGCGACTGAGGTTACCAGGCCTGTCAAATCACCTCATGCGATCGCATGAGGTGTTAGTTGATTTTCCATGCGATCGCATGGCTTGCGAAATTGGGCCAGGCTCTGGGCTGCAACAGTGATCGGGCAGAGAGTTTATTACTTTTTTTTCTGTTTTAATAAAATTATGTAATATATTTATATAAATTAAATAAAACTTACATTTTTATAAAATAAAGATAAAGAAACTTTTATATAACTTACAAACTCTTAAAAATATTTATATTTTTGTTTTTCTTTTTATATTTTTGAATATTTAAAACGTATTTCTACAAAAGTGTACTAAAAATAAAAATCTTTTTTTTTATGTGTGTGGCGTTTCGCTTCGTCGTTCCCCGGCAGCGGCGCCAAAAATACTTGATGTTTGAGCAGAGGGGTATAAAATATTATTAAATACGATACAATTTTACACAAGATATCTATTTATTTATAGAATGGATATACTTAAACCTTGCTACAACACTTATAGGCAGTGTACCTAATCGTACAGTAGTGTAGTTTTTAGTAAGTCCGGTTCGTTCCACAGGGAATCTTTTTCACAAAGCTTAACGCTATATTAGTTTACTTTTATAAAAATACAAATATATATATATAAGTAATATTATTATTATAAAGGGGGTTTTTACCGTTTAATGACCGGTTTGTCGATTTTAAAACTTTAGTCGCAGTTAAAACCAAATGTAAAATAATAAATAAATAGACTTAATTTAAAGCGTAAAGTAAATAACGATAATGAAATTACGAATAATAAAAGTGCGATAAAATAAACTTGCGATAATTAAAAAGTACGATAATTAAAAGTGCAATTAAATACAATAACAATAAATAAAAGTGCTATAATTAGAAGTGCAATTAAATATGAAATAAAGGAAATTAAATATGAAATAAAAGAATTATGCTTATTTAAACTTCCGTAATCATGATGTTTGACGTGTTGATTTTAGTTTTATGCCCATGGGTTAATTGTCCTTTGTCCTGGATTATTTAATATGTCCGTCTGGTTTTTGTCCATAACAGTCCATCAGTCATAAATATAAAGTGCGAGTGTCCTCGTCAAATTATCCTTATACCCGAAGTTAAATATTCCAACTAATTGGGGACTTAAACTGTAACAAGGTTTTATTACTTTGTTTAATAATTACACCAGGATGTCGACTGAGTGTAACTCAAGGTTTTAATACTTTGTTAACAATTATGCCAAGTGTCCTTGTACATAATTTCACCCCTGTTTTAATAATTCTAGTGGCTATTAATCCATTCCCATGTCCGGTTAAATGAACGATTATTCGTACATATAAATATCCTGCCCATCGTGTCCGATTGAGTGTATATGGTTATTTATAGGGACGCTCAATTGTAAATCTTTATATTAAAATTAACAAACTATCATTTAGCTAAACAAATATAAAGCCCATTAATAGCCCATAGTCTAATTTCCACAAGTGTCGTTCTTTTGTCCAAACCCCAATTATGGTACAAAACCCAATTACCCAATTTTAGTAATTAGCCCAACATCATGATTACTTCGGATTAAATAAGCATAATAATAACTTAGCTACGAGACATTAATTTAAAAAGGTTGAACATAACTTACAATGATTAAAAATAGCGTAGCGTTACACGGACAGAATTTCGACTTACACCCTTACAACATTCGCTAACCTACCCTTATTATTAGAATTAAAATTAAAATTAAAATTATAATATATATATATATATATATATATATATATATATATATATATATATATATATATATATATATATATATATATATTACGTTTGTAGGATAGAGAGATAGGTGGTTATATTTTGGCCAAAACGCGTTGAATTTATAGGACCTGGGCTGGATTTCAGAGCCATGCGATCGCATGGCCAGCTGGGAGAAGTCACATATCTTTGTTTTCTTTCTTGCCGACGTTTATAAATAATAATATAATATATAAATAATTATAAGAATTATTTAAATATTATATTTTATTTATGTGCATAGTTAACTTGTAATTTTTAGTCCGTTGCGTCGAGCGTTGTGAGTTGACTCTGGTCCCGGTTCCGGATTTTCGAACGTCCTTGCGTACAATTTAATATCTTGTACTTTGCGTTTTGAATCTTGTACCTTTGTAATTTTGAGACGTTTCTTATCAATAATTGGAACCTCATTGATTGTATTTTGTACTTTTGAGCTTTTTGGTCGTTTGCGTCTTCAATTCGTCGAATCTTTCTTTTGTCTTCACCTTTTATTATTTAAACGAATATCACTTGTAAATAGAACAGTTGCAACTAAAAGCTTGTCTTTCTTGAGAAATAATGCTATGAAATATATGTTCGTTTTTAGCATTATCACCTATCTTAGACTTTGAGTTCGAGGCTAAGACTTTGGAAATATGTTAATATATGTAAATAAGACTTCCAGTATTTTTTCATGATTTTAGACAAAGTGGAAGTATTTTATCAAAAATCATATATTGGATGGATGCCGGGATTTTTCTAAATCTGTCCACCAACACAAAAAGAGGGTAAAGCTCTAAAAATTACTACTTGGGATGAAATTTTCGAATTGGTTTTGTAAAATTTACTTCTTAATGAATCCATAGCAATTATATTCACTTTAAACGGAGTTGTAATGAATATTTGGCGAGCAAAACAAAATCTGCTAAAATTAACGTTGTATGGATGAAATTTATATTATAAAAACTATATTAACCATATCCTTGTTAACTTTTCCTATATCCTATATATATTTGGATATGTTATCAGTATTATAACAAAATATTATAATCTTGGTTAATTTTTTGATTGTATATATGTATAATAATATTCTTGGTACGTCCTAACACAATAAGTATACAATATGTTTTGATAAATCCTAAGACAATACGTACACAATACGTCTTAGTTAATTCTAAGACAATACGTATACAATACATCTCTGGGTTGATGCAAAGACAATACGTATACAATACGTCGTGGGGTAATTCTAAGATTATATATATATATATATACCGATTATTGGACTGTTGGACTTTTCGGACTATTTTGGACTACTAACAAAGGACTACTAACAATGGACTACTAACATAAAATGTTAAAAATTATTATATAAGTATTCTATGAATTTGCTTTATTTTATTCATATGTCGTATTATTATATGAATCGTTATTATTGTTATAGGTTCGTGAATCCAAGGACGACGGTCATATTTTTAATAAGTTGAAAACTTATTATTAATATACTTTTACTACTGTGAGTATATAGTCCCATTTTTAAAATCTAATATTTTGGGATGAGAATACATGCATTTTATGTTTTACGCCATGGACACAAGTACTTAAAATATATTCTACGTTGAGTTGTACCACATTGCATATCTTCCCTAATAGCTTGGTAACTAATATTTACATGTTATAAGAACATGTAAGCGTGAATCCTATTGATAGATCTATCGGGTTTGACAACCCCAACCGGGCTAGTCGTTCTAGTATCGTAAACGGTTGCATAGTACTTCGTTTTTACTACACTTGGTACAGTGTAGGGAGATTTCATAATAAAGGGAATATGCTACATTAATGGTTAAGTATGGTTACCGAAGCGGTCAACAACTTATAGAATACTTTTATACACTTGCGAGTGTACATATATTTATAACTATGAAATCTTGTGGTCTATATTTATATCGATGATAAACCTATATATCTCACCAACCTTTGTGTTGACTGTTTACGCATGTTTATTCTCAGGTCCTTAAGAAAGTCTTCCGCTGTTGCATTATCTGAGCAAGTTGTGCATGGAGTCTCATACTTTTATTTAAATAAAGTGTTGCATTCAATAAAACCTTTGTCATGTATTATATTCGACTGTTACGGCACGTGTGTAGTATTTGAAAACCGATGTATTTTGGGGATTATTTCTTAAATAATCGCCCACTTGTTTAAAACATGCATTATGTATAATAATGATGTTTTTTTTATGAAACGAATGCAATATTTTTTAAAACATATCATATAGAGGAAAAATATCTCGCTATGGGACCAATGAGAACGTACTGCGTTTATAGTAATATGGACGGGTTGTTTCAGTTGGTATCAGAGCGGTGGTCTTAATGAACCATGTCTTGCATTAGTGTGTCTAACAGATTGTTATTAAGATGCATTAGTGAGTCTGGACTTCGACCTTAATTGCATGTCAAAAGTTTTGCTTATCATTTCTAGTCGGAAATCATCTGCTTATCACCCTTAGAAAATTACATGCTTATCATTCTTAGTCTAGACACATCTTACTGCATTGATTGCATAAATAGTGTATAGACAAAGTTCATATTTTTGCGTATATGCTAATTCATATCTTAGCGTATCTGTTACTGTAAACTTTGCCTAACATATTCCGTAAATTCCTCCGTAATCTATGAAATCTTTTGCTCTATATATATAGATATTCTATGTAATTAGAATACCATCCGATGGCCGGAAATCATTTCATATTTAAAAAATTCTTTATTCAATCGTACGAAATGGAACTCTCAATAGTTCAAGTCCCTCAAATTCCAATATGGAATTTCACTCGAGCTCCGAAAGCAGTGTGACTGGAATGGATCAACCAATTAGCCATCATCTATTTTGAATGAATTGGAGATGGGTTCGTAGTCTACTTAATCATTGGAGACAAGAAGAAGGTGATCTCTTCCATCCACCACATTGCCCTCTTGGTGAAGAACATGAGGCACTTACCGTCGAACCCGTTCGTAACACCATTTTCTCTCTCTTTCCAGGATACGCCGCAACGAGTATAATATTACTAATATTATTGAGGCTATCCGACCTTTACTCTGTATCTTGCATGGTGAATTATTTAGTAAAAAAAAAAAAAAATTTACTGTCATGTAAAGCAAGACTTCATTAGCAAGTGCATCCTATATCATTTCATTCCCTTTATAAAGCTCTTGACCTCTCTTTTTATTCAAGAAACTTTAAACATCTTCTTTCACAATACAAAACAAAATAAATTCTCATCATCTATACTCACATCAAACCACTACCAGCACCAGCACTAGCATTACCAACAACATCACAAGCCTCAACATCGCAAGTCGCATTACGAGCATCAACATCATACGCACTGCGGGCACTGAGGGATACCAACAATAATGAGTGATGAAGTATTAATTTATTATTTCATTTACGTTGAAGAAATATTCCGCGGCGATTATGTAATCTCTAAAGTTTTAGGGATTATTCATTTCTAGTTCCAACCGTAAACCAAATGAGATTAATATAATATTAACTCATTAAATCCATATTACATCTGAAGAAAATATACATACATATATTTTCATAAAGACTGTAATAAAAATTCTTTTGTACAAATTATTACTTGCGAAATTTTATTTTAACGGGTAGGTAATACCCGAGAAATACTTAAGTTCACATTAATATGTTACACAGTACATTTTCAATGATGTTTCGACAATCCTTAATTATACTCTCTCCTTTCATAGCAATATACATCATTTCACAAAATTTAAGACAACCATTTTCCATACCAATTCAATTACATATTCTGATTTTGACAGATCAAAATCCAAGTCAAGATTTAAGAAGTGCCATCAATTTTAAATTCCTACATCCTTCAAAATCATACTTTAAATTCAAACTATACTAGAACATCACTTTCATTCACAGAACTCATAAAGATATTCGTATAATTAAAGATTCTCGACGAATTCATTATACGGATATTGACGATGACAACCTGCATCTAAACCCTTCAAAATTCTTGAAAATATCTCAACTAAGGAACAATCGAGAGAATGAACCAATCAAACAATACATACGAAGAATATATGCATATAGATATGCATTCGGAGGACACTTGAACCTAACCAAAGGTTCAACACGTATCCGTGTCAGATCCTTTAGCATTATTATTATCCAAAATAACTTTACAATCCCTTTTCAAAATAGCGAATTTTGTCACAGCTCCAAAAAGACAACTTCGACTTTTCATCCGGAGTAGCCTTATTATAACCTTGATATGAAGGTTGTCTTTTCGCCATCGTTACCGGGGAACCTTTTATATTCCACCACATTAGTAGTAAGCTTACCATCAACTTTATTGCTCTTTGACTTAAATCTCTCTAAAGATCACTATAAAACCTTGTCATGTACCCATCTACATCTTGTAACAATAATTACCTTACCAAACCCCAGGAAGCATCAATAATTATTCTTGAATCTCACATCATTTCTGCATATACATATAACGTTATCTCCTGGAATTATAATTCTGAAATCCGGAATAGCACTTCAGCCTACGAATCAGTACTATGAAGTTTTGAAAAAGTTGAATGAAGCAGCAGAAACTGTAGACAACCGTAATAGTTAAAAGTTGATGATAAAGAATATTGTGTTAGCAAAGCACAGAAAAAGAGAAGGTCTGGAACTGGAAAACGGATTGAGCAAACCCTGAAGGAGGTTGTGGATAAGTCACAAGGAATAAATCTGCCTTCAAAGAATCCAAATGATTCGGTGTCTGCTAAAATCCTTAGCAAATACCTTGCTCCTTACTCTAAAACCCTTGCGGACAATATTCTTCATCATCCTCTTATCTTAAATATTCTAAGATATCATCGTATCTTTCATTATAAATATCCTTCATATTTCTGAAGATATTTACATAACCATTCTTATCTAAAATCATTTATTCATTCGCGTTATCTGTATCACATCATAAAGAAAACTGTTTTAGTTTCTAAATATCTGAAGCCTCTGAGTGTAAAGTATGAATGTTTTTGAAGTAATGTTGGGAACTGAAGCATGAGTTAGTCTAATATAATGACACTTGATCAACGTGATTATATTACAGTAAGTCATGCTGAGTTTCAAAATGGAACGTAATGATTCACATACCATAACGTCATCATGTGCCATGTTACATGACTCTTACATTCAATCTAATCTCTAAACATATCAAGAACATATTCTATTGATAGTTCTATCTTATCCTTTGGATTCTGGTAATTTCACAAGTCAAATTGTGCTATTACAATTTTTTTCTTAGAGCATTAGCTATGTTCATTCCGAATTTCATATCTATGAATTCTAGACCATTATTCGCTTGACTTGAAGTCGGAAAAAGAAGACGGAAGCATGAAACTCCAAAATATAAGGAAAAATATAAGCACGAAGACAACGTAGAAATTACAAATCGTGTATATCGATGCGTAGAGCAATATAAAGACACGGGAAAACTAAGAACACTATAAACCCAAGAGCATAGTAGAAATTAACGGATTCCTCCGGTGAAAGATGAAAAAGAAGAATGACAGATGTGATAGTCAAGAAAATATCAAGAATTAAAACTGGATGGAGCATATTGATGAATGTTTTGGAAGTACGAAGAAAGGAAGAAAGTATAAAAGATGGGAAATGTGGAAATAAGGAAACGTAGGAGGTTGATTTATAGTAAAATATTCGACAGAGAAATCGAGATAGATTATTGCATTAAATCGAAGAGGATCATAATTTCCTTAATCGCCGAAGAATCAAATCTTATATAGATTACAAAGATTTTTTTAATCCGGAGATCAACCGTGATGACGTCAAAAGATAAGACGAATCCCTATTTTCTCATTTCACTCTTTTACGATAGCTTCACTCATACGTTTCGAGTAATCGAATTATTTTATCCATATTTCTCAATCATGATAAAACCCTATGAATCAACTTATATTCGTCATAATAACATTCTTATTATTAGCCATGACGACCTCAATCAAATTTCGAGACGAAATTTCTTTAACGGGTAGGTACTGTGACGATCCGGAAATTTCCGACCAAATTTAAACTTAATCTTTATATAATTCTGACTTGATAAGCAATGAATTTTAATAAATCTTGAACCTTCAAAAAGAGTTTTACACAAGCTTTTGGTCACCCTTTTATTCCGACGATTCACGAACGTCATAACTTGATTTAATTGTTAAATTGTTTAATTATTGTGTATATATATGAATTTATATATATTTAACTTGAAAATATGATAATTAAATATCTCATTAAGTATATTAACAAAGTACTATATATATATTTTCATACTACTAATTTAAAGAGTTTTCAAACAATATATATATATTACTATTTAAACGACGTAATTAACTTATGTTAAAATGTATTTACATATAATGTATTACGAGTGTAAATACATCCTTACAAGTATTGAATACACTTTATAATATACCAATACATATAAAGGATAGCTATACTCGTATTTCCGTTCAATTTCCTCAAAGGATTCTACTCACATTCATACGATATTTTTACCCGTATTATACACAGCTTCTAGAAGTATTTACTATTGGTATATACCAATAAAAATCTGCAGTTATTTGTGTAATATGTCATCCATGACCTAATCAATTTAATATGTCATGCATGACTTAATACAATTTAACTTATCTTAGATATTTTCACTAAAAGCCAAAATTATAAGCTTATAAATAAGGACCATTTTAACTCATTTTTACTCCACATTTTCTTAAACTAAAAACACACACTTGAATGCTCTCATATCATACTTTAATCTCAGCAAATTTCCTCTTCATAATCAAGGTAAAATACTTCTCAAAATCCTTGTTCAATTCCTTGTATAGTTGCTATCTTATTATACTTATAAAACTTGTAAAAACTAGAACTTGTTTTGGTGAACACCAAGCTTGTTTGAAAAACTAATCTAATCTTTCTAACTTAACTCTAAAAACACTTATTTATATGTATTATGATGTTATATTAAGTTAATATAAGAACTTATAACTTGTACATATGAAGAACACCTTGAAACTTAACATATATCCTTTAATCTCCATTCGGTAAAAAGCGGGCTGTTTTGGGTTGGGAATTAAAAACCTATCTTAGACTTTGAGTTCGAGGCTAAGACTTTGAAAATATGTTAATATATGTAAATAAGACTTTCAGTATTTTTTCATGATTTTAGACAAAGTGAAAGTATTTTATCAAAAATTATATATTGGGTGGACGCCGGGATTTTTCCAAATCTGTCCACCGACACAAAAAGAGGGTAAAGCTTTAAAAATTACTACTTGGGATGAACTTTTCAAATTGGTTTTGTAAAATTTACTTCTTAATGAATCCATAGCAATTTAATTCACTTTAAACGGAGTTGTAATGAATATTTGGCGAGCAAAACAAAATCTGCTAAAATTAACGTTGTATGGATGAAATTTATATTATAAAAACTATATTAACCATATCCTTGTTAACTTTTCCTATATCTTATATATATTTGGACATGTTATCAGTAGTATAACAAAATATTATAATCTTGGTTAATTTTCTGATTGTATATATGTATAATAATATTCTTGGTACGTCCTAACACAATAAGTATACAATACGTTTTGATAAATCCTAAGACAATACGTACACAATACGTCTTAGTTAATTCTAAGACAATATGTATACAATACGTCTCTAGGTTGATGCAAAGACAATACGTATACAATACGTCGTGGGGGTAATTCTAAGATTATATATATATATATATATATATATATATATATATATATATATATATATATATATATATATATATATATATATATATATATATATATATATATATATATACCGATTATTGGACTGTTGGATTTTTCGGACTATTTTGGACTACTAACAATGGACTACTAACATAAAATGTTAAAAATTATTATATAAGTATTCTATGAATTTGCTTTATTTTATTCATATGTCGTATTATTATATGAATCGTTATTATTGTTATAGGTTCGTGAATCCAAGGACGACGGTCATATTTTTAATAAGTTGAAAACTTATTATTAATATACTTTTACTACTGTGAGTATATAGTCCCATTTTTAAAATCTAACATTTTGGGATGAGAATACATGCATTTTATGTTTTACGCCATGGACACAAGTACTTAAAATATATTCTACGTTGAGTTGTACCACATTGCATATCTTCCCTTATAGCTTGGTAACTAATATTTACATGTTATAAGAACATGTAAGCGCGAATCCTATTGATAGATCTATCGGGTTTGACAACCCCAACCGGGCTAGTCGCTCTAGTATCGTAAACGGTTGCATAGTACTTCGTTTTTACTACACTTGGTACAGTGTAGGGAGATTTCATAATAAAGGGAATATGCTACATTAATGGTTAAGTATGATTACCGAAGCGGTCAACAACTTATAGAATACTTTTATACACTTGCGAGTGTACATATATTTATAACTATGAAATCTTGTGGTCTATATTTATATCGATGATAAACCTATATATCTCACCAACCTTTGTGTTGACTGTTTACGCATGTTTATTCTCAGGTCCTTAAGAAAGTCTTCCGCTGTTGCATTATCTGAGCAAGTTGTGCATGGAGTCTCATACTTTTATTTAAATAAAGTGTTGCATTCAATAAAACTTTTGTCATGTATTATATTCGACTGTTACGTCACGTGTGTAGTATTTGAAAACCGATGTATTTTGGGGATTATTTCTTAAATAATCGCCCACTTGTTTAAAACATGCATTATGTATAATAATGATGTTTTTTTTATGAAACGAATGCAATATTTTCTAAAACGTATCATATAGAGGACAAATACCTCGCTATGGGACCAATGAGAACGTATTGCGTTTATAGTAATATGGACGGGTTGTTTCAACCTGGGGGGGGGGGGGGGGATTCACTTCTCCTATACCCGACAACAAAATGAAAAAACTCTCGGGTCGTACGTGGTTTAACATTATCAAAATTGAAAACACCCTAACCAAGTTAGGGTGTAATCTTTCTAATGCGTTTGTTAAAGATGTAGGTAAAGGTGCCGATACGAGATTCTGGCTAGATAAATGGCTAGGCGACGTTCCTCTTAAAGACGCTTTCCCTCGACTTTTTAGGATTGAATCTTCCAAAGACGTCCTCATTCCATGTCGGATTCAATCCTCAGATTCTTCGCTAGAATTCACTTGGGCTTGGAACATTGAGCCTAGATGGAGGACGGCGGATGAATTAAATAGACTTATTGTCAAAATCAGATGCCATCATTTCTCGAACAACACTTCTTCTTCTTGGTCTTGGAAACACAACGGTAACGGTGTGTTCACTACCTGCTCAATCGTTCAGTTGCTTAACATCGTAGCAGCTGGAAATCTCTTCACCTCTACGCTGCCCCCCCCCAACCTACCGATATCAACCCTTTTATCCCGCAAAAGATTGGCATCTTTATTTGGAGAATGAAACAAGACAAACTCCCGGTTAGGGCGGCCCTCGATAAAAAAGGTATTGATCTTCACTCTCTAAGATGCCCGGTTTGTGACGACGATATTGGGACTTTGCAGCACACGCTAATTTCTTGCACCTTCGCCAAAGACATTTGGGAAAGAATCCGAAAATGGTGGAAATTCAATCATTTAATTTTTTCCAACACTTCAGAAATAGCTAAAAGCACATGTCCTTTTATAACCTCTAATCTCTGTTTCACAATTTGGCAAGCCGTGGTATGGGTCACTGCATATCATATTTGGACTCATAGAAATGCCCGCACCTTTGGTAAACCTCAGCCCCTCAAAAATTATCGAGGATATCCATAGTAAATGTTTCGAGTGGATAAATTGTCGCTGGAAAAAAGGATCGTTGAATTGGCTAACATGGATTACGAATACCAAACTTTTTGATGCCTCGAATTCTAGAGTAGGTGTTGGTTAACGTAGGTTTTTTATGCCGGATTCCGTCGATTTATTATTTAGTGGGGTCTAAGTGGAGCTAGGCTCGATTGCTTTGTCGCTGCTTGATCAGCACTCTTTTTCGAGTCTAGTCTGACTTGTCTTCTCAAGTTGATCCTCCTAAGTAGTGACCGGTGGATGAAGGCTTTTTCCTACCATCATTTTAACCAACCCTATTGTCCATTTCTTCGTGTTAACCTTTAGTTTTTAGCATCCCTTTTCGAGTTTACATGTAGATATTTACGTCTTCATTGATTGTAATTATGTCCCCTGGACATCCCGATTGTACTCTTTTCTTTATTTTATAATATTGTTTGGCTTTTCAAAAAAAACAATTAGCTTCTTGGAGGGGATTTTCCCAATCTTTAACCGTACACTTAGGGTTGTTGCGATTTAAGTTTCCTCCTAACGCGAATCATATGGAAATGGCTTGAGTCAAATAGTACCCAAACCCTTAAAGATACCAGTTGAGAAAATTACCCATTTATGTATGTAGATCAACCTGATATGGGTTACCCATCTAAGAATTTTATGAAGTCACAATTCTCCTGTAGACAAAATTATGATGTGAGTTTCAAATAAACACACATCTTTCGTGAAGTTTTTGCAGCTAAAGCGAGGTTTTTTGTCAACTAATATTGTAAAAAGCTTCAGCGCTACCCTCTTTTAACAAGATAACCATAAAGTTTTGTTCGCCAACTACATATGAACTCGTTTGTGTACATAGTTAGTTTACTAGAGTGTCAAACTCTTTTATGTACATATCAAACTGAATACAATCATGAAGCTTTTATTAGTTTACTGCATTGGTTAAAAAATAAGAATATAGTTTCCTATATTCAAATTGCTAACAAAAGGTGATAGTTCCCAGAATAAATAAGCTAAGAGCATCTTTTTGTATTCGAAGTAAGTCCATAACGTACAACGACGTAAACTATTACCTCAACAACATCACAAACGCAAGAAAACTACCGTGAAAACACGCATATTTATGAAATATAAATTTTCTAATAATTCTTTACACTGTTTGATTTTATACGCAGGATGGCGCAAATAACGTTACTCTTTGACCTAGGACAAACTGACATAGGCAAAACTATCAAAGGCAAAGCCTATCGTAAATGCATTGCTAGCTAGGAACCGCATGTTGTTAGACAACAGCAAGGCATTCCAGGTGATACGCTACTTTTGGTCAACATTATAATATTTTATGTATAATGAAAAACGAGTTATGTATCTATTTATTTCTGTACGTAACTGACATCAAGTGACTGAATTTGATGGAATAATCTTTGGCTTTCTTTTGATCTTTGTCCTTTTAGTAATTATATGGATATTGCAGAACCCCCGTTACGCGTTTAATAAAGTGCCTAAGACTCTTTTTAACGCCACGTGATCACCTGAAAAACCCCACCATCGCGCCACCATCGCGCCGTAGTGGGCCGTGATGGTGGCAATTTTCCTCCGGCGCGAAGCTTCCATCACCGAGCGTGTTTGCAGTGTATAGCGAATGAGATGGAGCCAAGTGGATCGGGGCTTTTCATGTGAACAAGAATTCTTACAATTTGCTTAATTTAATTTCGATTTAATGGGAAGATAAATAATTGAAGAATTTTATCAAGAAAATAGTTGCAGACAGAAGTCGAGATCTGAAAGATGAACATGACATATGTTGAAATTAGTAAAATTACAATTTTAGTCCCTGAACTATGTATGTATGTATATAAAAAGTTTTAAACTTTATTAACATTTAATAACAAGTGAATAATTTATGTATTTAATTTAAATTATATATAGTGATATTTTACATAACTAATTATTAATTTAATTACAATAATAAAGTAAAAATAAATAAATAATACAATAATTTAACTAAAAAAATGAAAAAACAAATAAAAATGTGGGACCAATCTAACCCATCACACCCCATCATGCCTACCATTACTAACTCCATCACCCCATCACCCCCATCACATTTGCCACCTCAGCAGTATACCCCACAAAAATCTCCATCACCACCCATCACCCCCGCACCATTAAAAAGAGTCCAAGTGAATAAATGTGTTTCCATCGTTGTTTAATTTGGTATTGATACATTGTAAATCATGTTTTTTTATTACATTGTCAATGACATATTGTCGCAATGCAGATACGCTATCAAAAGAATCGGAACAATGGGTATCTAAAGCTTAACAAAAACATCAGAACACTAAAATTATTAACCAAGGGATTTTGGTATTTCGAAAATTATAATTTGACAAAATTCATCAAAATTGTGCATTTAGTCTAGTATTTATACAATAAAATTATTTTGATGTACAATTTTGGTGGATTTAAGAGCGGGAGTGGTGGTAGTCACTTACCCCGTCCCCCATCCATCCTACACAAAGTGACTAGTCACCCACTCCCCTTGAACTTCACTTGGGTAAGTCACCCCTATGTCAGTCGCCCATGCGACGAGGTTTACCCCTCTTTTTTTTTTTTTTTTTTGCTTTTCTTTTTCAAAGGAATAATGTATTAAATATAATAATTATTATTTTAACACACTAACTAACACACTAACTGACATATGTCACCACTCCCCACTTTTTTTTGACTCTGCAAGTCACGCCTGACATGCCAAGTGACCTCAGTCACCACTCTCAGTGCTCTAATAAAGACAATTGTATATGCTTACCCTCTTATATTGTTTCTTTGTTTTAATAATAGTTGATCTTAAAAAAAAAAAAAAAAAAAAAAAAAATATTGTATATACTTATAAACTTATAAACGTAGGATTTTCATTCTAGTTTAAATGGTTACACCTGAATTCGTTAATTGGCACCTATTTTCATGAACCCGACTGATTACAATCGTTTTCCTATAATCAAGATCGAATTTGTTTCGATTCAAACTCGTTCAATGTGTGGTTTTGGACATACGAACGTATCAAATCAAGACCACCAAGTCAAAAAGTCTACGAACAGAGGAGAAATAATTGGTTACGAGTCAAGAAAATGTATTTATAGTTAATTATACTATTGGTCCCTGTGGTTTACTCATAATTATGCCAATCATCCCTATCTTTTTAAAAGTATAGCCGTGGTCCATGTGGTTTAAAATATGCACATCGCTGGTCCATTTTCTTAACTTCTATTAACTTAATCCGTTAAATGAATACATGTGCTGGTCACATGATGGTTAAAAATGTAATTTAACAACAACCAACAACAATAAAAGAACCATACGTCCAATTTAGGGTATTTGACACAATATTTGTTTCTTTCTTTCTAATCCCATTAGATCCATTCTAGGGTTCTTATCAATTAGGATTTTTTCAAATCACCAATCGTTAACCCAGTTAAATATAAATGGTTAAGGCGATTTTGTACATAAGGATGACGAATAAGATGAGGAGGAGAATGAAGATGATGTTAATAACAATGTGGATGATGGATCTGACGATGAAGATGAGAGAAGAAGACAACGGCGCGATGTAATTTGTCTCCAGCTCCGTGATTTTGCAACACGAGTGTTAACGCGTCGAAATCGAGGTCACGATTGGGCGGAGATACTATTGGGACTGTAGATTCACTCTATTGAATTTAGGTTTCAAGTTCCTGGTGAAAATGATCATTATATAGGTAATCCATATGATTATGTTGATGCTGGATATGAAATGTTATTCCAAACCCTAGCTGAGAGTAGTAGCGGCGTGAGGAGATGTTGCCACCGGCTGCGAAATCTGTAGTGGAAGAGCTACCTACTGTTGACGTAATTTTAAATGATAGTGAAGTTTGTGCAATATGTAAAGATAAAGTGTTTAATAATGGGAAAGAGGCTGTGAAGCAATTGCCTTATGGACATGTGTATCATCAAGATTGTATTGTGTGTTGGTTAGGTTCTTGGAATACTTGTCCAATTTGTAGGTATGAATTGCCTACTGATATCCTGAATATGAAGACGACAGAAAAAAGAGATTAAATAATCCGACTACAAATGCATCGTCAACGTCTTCTGATGGTGGTGATTAAGGTGAAATGTCCCGTTCTTATTGATTAAAAACGTTCCATATTAATTGATTTCGTTGCGAGGTTTTGACCTCTATATGAGACGTTTTTCAAAGACTGCATTCATTTTAAAACAAACCATAACCTTTATTTCATCAATAAAGGTTTAAAAAGCTTTACGTAGATTATCAAATAATGATAATCTAAAATATCCTGTTTACACACGACCATTACATAATGATTTACAATACAAATATGTTACAATAAAATAAGTTTCTTGAATGCAGTTTTTACACAATATCATACAAGCATGGACTCCAAATCTCGTCCTTATTTAAGTATGCGACAGCGGAAGCTCTTAATAATCACCTGAGAATAAACATGCTTAAAACGTCAACAAAAATGTTGGTGAGTTATAGGTTTAACCTATATATATCAAATCATAATAATAGACCACAAGATTTCATATTTCAATACACATCCCATACATAGAGATAAAAATCATTCATATGGTGAACACCTGGTAACCGACATTAACAAGATGCATATATAAGAATATCCCCATCATTCCGGGACACCCTTCGGATATGATATAAATTTCGAAGTACTAAAGCATCCGGTACTTTGGATGGAGTTTGATAGGCCCAATAGATCTATCTTTAGGATTCGCGTCAATTAGGGTGTCTGTTCCCTAATTCTTAGATTACCAGACTTAATAAAAAGGGGCATATTCAATTTCGATAATTCAACCATAGAATGTAGTTTCACGTACTTGTGTCTATTTTGTAAATCATTTATAAAACCTGCATGTATTCTCATCCCAAAAATATTAGATTTTAAAAGCGGGACTATAACTCACTTTCACAGATTTTTACTTCGTCGGGAAGTAAGACTTGGCCACTGGTTGATTCACGAACCTATAACAATATATACATATATATCAAAGTATGTTCAAAATATATTTACAACACTTTTAATATATTTTGATGTTTTAAGTTTATTAAGTCAGCTGTCCTCGTTAGTAACCTACAACTAGTTGTCCACAGTTAGATATACAGAAATAAATCGATAAATATTATCTTGAATCAATCCACGACCCAGTGTATACGTATCTCAGTATTGATCACAACTCAAACTATATATATTTTGGAATCAACCTCAACCCTGTATAGCTAACTCCAACATTCACATATAGAGTGTCTATGGTTGTTCCGAAATATATATAGATGTGTCGACATGATAGGTCGAAACATTGTATACGTGTCTATGGTATCTCAAGATTACATAATATACAATACAAGTTGATTAAGTTATGGTTGGAATAGATTTGTTACCAATTTTCACGTAGCTAAAATGAGAAAAATTATCCAATCTTGTTTTACCCATAACTTCTTCATTTTAAATCCGTTTTGAGTGAATCAAATTGCTATGGTTTCATATTGAACTCTATTTTATGAATCTAAACAGAAAAAGTATAGGTTTATAGTCGGAAAAATAAGTTACAAGTCATTTTTGTAAAGGTAGTCATTTCAGTCGAAAGAACAACGTCTAGATGACCATTTTAGAAAACATACTTCCACTTTGAGTTTAACCATAATTTTTGGATATAGTTTCATGTTCATAATAAAAATCATTTTCTCAGAATAACAACTTTTAAATCAAAGTTTATCATAGTTTTTAATTAACTAACCCAAAACAGCCCGCAGTGTTACTACACCGGCGTAAATCCGGTTTTACGGTGTTTTTCGTGTCTCCAGGTTTTAAATCATTAATTTAGCATATAATATAGATATATAACATGTGTTTAGTTGATTTTAAAAGTCAAGTTAGAAGGATTAACTTTTGTTTGCGAACAAGTTTAGAATTAACTAAACTATGTTCTAGTGATTACAAGTTTAAACCTTCGAATAAGATAGCTTTATATGTATGAATCGAATGATGTTATGAACATCATTACTACCTTAAGTTCCTTGGATAAACCTACTGAAAAAGAAAAAAATGGATCTAGCTTCAACGGATCCTTGGATGGCTCGAAGTTCTTGAAGCAGAATCATGACACGAAAACAAGTTCAAGTAAGATCATCACTTGAAATAAGATTGTTATAGTTATAGAAATTGAACCAAAGTTTGAATATGATTATTACCTTGTATTAGAATGATAACCTACTGTAAGAAACAAAGATTTCTTGAGGTTGGATGATCACCTTACAAGATTGGAAGTGAGCTAGCAAACTTGAAAGTATTCTTGATTTTATGTAACTAGAACTTGTAGAATATATGAAGAACACTTAGAACTTGAAGATAGAACTTGAGAGAGATCAATTAGATGAAGAAAATTGAAGAATGAAAGTGTTTGTAGGTGTTTTTGGTCGTTGGTGTATGGATTAGATATAAAGGATATGTAATTTTGTTTTCATGTAAATAAGTCATGAATGATTACTCATATTTTTGTAATTTTATGAGATATTTCATGCTAGTTGCCAAATGATGGTTCCCACATGTGTTAGGTGACTCACATGGGCTGCTAAGAGCTGATCATTGGAGTGTATATACCAATAGTACATACATCTAAAAGCTGTGTATTGTACGAGTACGAATACGGGTGCATACGAGTAGAATTGTTGATGAAACTGAACGAGAATGTAATTGTAAGCATTTTTGTTAAGTAGAAGTATTTTGATAAGTGTATTGAAGTCTTTCAAAAGTGTATAAATACATATTAAAACACTACATGTATATACATTTTAACTGAGTCGTTAAGTCATCGTTAGTCGTTACATGTAAGTGTTGTTTTGAAACCTTTAGGTTAACGATCTTGCTAAATGTTGTTAACCCAATGTTTATAATATCAAATGAGATTTTAAATTATTATATTATCATGATATTATCATGTATGAATATCTCTTAATATGATATATATACATTAAATGTCTTTACAACGATAATCGTTACATATATGTCTCGTTTAAAAATCATTAAGTTAGTAGTCTTGTTTTTACATATGTAGTTCATTGTTAATATACTTAATGATATGTTTACTTATCATAGTATCATGTTAACTATATATATATCCATATATATGTCATCATATAGTTTTTACAAGTTTTAACGTTCGTGAATCACCGGTCAACTTGGGTGGTCAATTGTCTATATGAAACATATTTCAATTAATCAAGTCTTAACAAGTTTGATTGCTTAACATGTTGGAAATATTTAATCATGTAAATATCAATCTCAATTAATATATATAAACATGGAAAAGTTCGGGTCACTACATAAGGAATGACATGTAGGCTTTTCTTGGTTATGTTGTAAGTTGAAGATTGGATCATGTTTTTTCTGCTGCTTATATGAATTAACGGGAAGGGAAATGGTAATCGGTAGAATGAAATAGATAAGGTGTGGCGAGCGGTAGAATGGGTTACGGGATACGTGATATGGAAAAATATAATTAAAAAATTGTTTTTCATAATATTATGTGTTCCGGATCAGTTGCTCTAAATGATATCCAAATTAAAAGTTACGAATGGATCTCAAAAGAATCGAAGAAATCAAGCCTCGAGTGGCAACAATGGCTCATCAATCCAAGTTCATTCAGAGATTGGTTAAAGGTTCGCGATTCTGAAGATTAGTAATTGGGTCTGCACTTGAAACATAATGGGCTGTGATTGCTCCCTTCGGCTTATGATGTAAATAAGTATACTGATAGATATAGGTAGGTATAATTTCATTATTGTAAATAAAAAAGTCATTTGATCAGAGAATTTGATGTGAATTTTGTTCCTTTATGAATTTATGTGATACACACTAGAAGCAAATGCTACTTTATGTTTGTTCCTAAATTGCCCATCATTTAATGGATTAAGTTAACATGAGTTAAAAAATGGACCGGCAATGAGCATATCTAAAACCATAGGGACCACTGATATAATTTTTAAAAGATAGGGATGATCGGTATAATTTTGAATAAACCACAAGGACCAATCATATAATTTACTCTTGGATTTAAGAAACAGAGAGCGACATCAAAGTAAAGTAGTCATTTTCTATGTCACTGACTTTTGCATTTTTTTGCGTGTGGAAAGATAAGGGCGTCTCCTACATGAACACGTCTTCAACTCATTGAAATCTTGATACGGAGTAATTATTTTATATAATTTGATAACTATGACACTTTTTTATGCATTAACTTATCTGATAACTATGACACTTCATCAAACATCATTTGTGGATCCAGGATGGGGGCTAATCACGGCTACTTGATAATTGACTTTGACTAAATAAGATATTATTTGATCATATTAACTTAAATCACAACATTATGATTGGTTAGTAAATAATTTAAACTAGTTCCTGTAGAATTAATTAGAAAAAACATAGACTTCAAGAGTTCAAGGGACTTTTCCACAAATAATAAAAAAACAGGAACATGACATATTTGTCTGATATGGATAGAGGACAAATAAATGACAACACTTTGTAAACTTAAAGGAAAAACCAACAGGATCAAATGACCATCAACTTAATTCAAAAGCCAAAAGTCTTTAATGTCTACACAATGGTCTGTATCCAGATACGTATTATTAAGATGTACAAATTGGACACATGATGTTGAAATAGTAGACAACATATATGGGTAGCCTGACCACAACCGTCTTCTGCTCCAAAATATTTACTTGTCATGCTAATTAAAAAGTATGGTACAATAGGCAAATACTCATATATTAGTTCACGAACCGAGAGAGTTCCGTATGCGAGAATAAGATACAATTAGAAAAAAGACCTTCATAGCTAAATTCTTCTCAGAATTGAATGTTTCATCACCGTCACTTAAATACTACATTCTGAAAAATGTTTGAGTTCTTCAAAATACACGTGACGTACTAAACTATAAATAATATTCAAAAATGAAAATAAATATCATTATTATTATTAACTAGTCTGGACCGGCCTGTGCGTTGCGGCGGGGGATTTCGGCCTGCGTATTCATATTTAACGTAGCGTTGTGTATTTACAGAGGGAAACACGGCTCATGTGTTAAGCGCCGTTTTAGATGTCGTTGTCTTAAGCGTTTTTTAAAAAGTATCCGTTTCGAACGTAGTTAGCTTTGTTTTGTACAATAAATTTTTTCGAGTGTAATGGTGCTGTCGGAAAAATTTAACTCGCTGGGAACAGAAAGAAATGTATTGGAGATAGCGCGAGGTGTTTAGCGTTTTCTGAGAAGTGTCCGTTTCGCGTATAATTAGTCCCGTTGGGTTCATAAGATTTTTTCGAGTTGAACGGTGGTCTCAGGAAAATTTAACTCTCGCCGAGCGAGAAGATAGGACCCGTTATAATTCGGGTGGAATTAGTTTTTTTTATTTTAATAAAATTATATATATATATATATATATATATATATATATATATATATATATATATATATATATATATATATATATATATATATATATACACACACACACACACACACACATTTTACCCCTAAAAAGTGTAAACTTGAGGGGCCATTGTCTAAATATAGCCGAAGTTGATGGACCGTTTGTAATGTGAACGCAAATTCAAAACGACAATCGGATATAACTGAAACGTCGGAAACCACCACCACTTTTAGTATATAAGTATTAATTAATTATACATTTATCACCGATGCATTGTCCGAGTGGTATGCGAGGGGCGGCCTGTTTGTCCTCAACGAGTAGGTGTAGGTTCGATTCCAAGGGCCGAGATCTAATTGGTACTGCTAGGAATTAGCTTCTCGGATGGGGTTTTCCCAATCGTTAATTAATTGTACTCTCAAGGTTGTTGGGATTTGAGTTTCCTCCTAACGCATGTGTGGGTAATATATAATCGTGAAGGTGGTTTAGTTCCATCTGGATGATGCCGATGCTACGGCTAAAAAAAGTTATACATTTACATTATATTTATATTATTTATTATTAAAAACGAAAAAAAAAATTGTCATCTTCTTGTGGATCCCAACATAAGAAAAATAAAATTTTAAAATCTACTTCTTTAATTAGCACATATATATCTAACTGAAACAAATCTCATTGAAATACCACCATCGTTGAAGTAGCACCTATTCAGATGCGTCAAGTTTTCATGGTTTTGCTTCCTTGGCATGCAAGCTCGTTTATTGTATGCGTATCCGGGTGGTTCCCTTATTTGGTGTGCACGCACATGGTGGGGTGGTCGGTTTGTATGAAGCATTATCATTTTAGGACGAATATGAATTAATCTGAATGTAACTTCATGCCTTCAATTAATCCTCGGCGTTTAATATTATGAAGTTTCGCTTACAGATTCTGTTGGTGATTTTAGTGAAATCAAACAATACACATTTTGATAAATTTGGAAGTTGTCTTTGATACTCTAAAACGGATTTGGTGAGTGGGGAGTAAACATCCGTCAAAGGGTTAAAAGATGGCTTGAGTCGGGACTTGTTTGTGTAAAACAAACTAGGGATTGGATGTCCAGGTAAAAGTGCGTCGCACCAAATATGATTATGCGCCGCATTTTTAGGTATAAATGGACCAGTTCTTTGACAGTGAGTTTTATGCTTGAAAATGAGCCTCACTTTTTGTTTAAATGCGCCATATTTTTGCTGCAGGTCTGCAGAATTGGTGCAACTCTTGCCCAAACGTTTTGCAAGGTTTCACAAAGAGTTGGTTATTATTTCAGGACGTATTTGTACTTGTTTAAGGCCTTTATTAGGGTCCTAATGCACACTTTCAAATAAGTAGATAGCCAAAGGATGTGTCGTTTGATTATGTCCATTGCCAAAGGTTGCAACACTTGGTTTGCACTTTTTCGACTATTATAAATATATGGATTCATTTCCATATGAAAGGTTCCAGAATTTTATGATTTTAACCACACTTTTAACACAAAACTTCCATATTATATTTTCTAGAATTGCAAGGAACTAATATTCTTTTGGTCAAGAAAGATTGTTCTTACTAGTTTTATCCGAATAGTGATTTCATGTAACCCGTAATCAAGTGGGTCGAAATACTCTATTAAGAAAGTGTTCATACGATTCTAGTATCAATATGGTCATTAATACTCAACCCATCAATCCATAATATATAACAAATTAATAGAGTATTATTCAAAAATCTTGACCGGTGAATCTGTGAAGTTTTAAAGGAATGGATTTTCGTGTATGGAAGAATAATCATGGTTTTATGGGCTTCAAAGTGGATGTGCATAAGGGAGAATAATCATCAAGTTGATGGATTGAAAATTTAAGTGATGGAATCATCCATTGGTTCAATCATCATTGTAAAGACCCGTCCTAATCCATCCGGACGAAGTCCATATCGATTATAAACGATTCACAACAGTTGATTACATCGCGAGGTACTTGACCTCTATATGATACATTTTACAAACATTGCATTCGTTTTTGAAAAGACAATCTTTCATTACAACGAAAGTTGACGACATGCATACCATTTCATAATATATCTAACTATAATTAACTTAATAATAATCTTGATGAACTCAACGACTCGAATGCAACATCTTTTGAAATATACCATTAATGACTCCAAGTAATATCCCTAAAATGAGCAAATGCACAGCGGAAGATTTCTTTCATACCTGAGAATAAACATGCTTTAAAGTGTCAACCAAAAGGTTGGTGAGTTCATTAGTTTAACATAAATAATCATTTCCATCATTTTAATAGACCACAAGATTTTCATTTCTCATAAATATACGTCCCATGCATAGGGACAAAAATATCATTCATATGGATTGAACACCTGGTAACCGACATTCACAATATGCATATAAGAATATCCCCATCATTCCGGGATCCTCCTTCGGACATGATATAAATTTTGAAGTACTAAAGCATCCGATACTTTGAATGGGGCTTGTTGGGCCAGATAGATCTATCTTTAGGATTCGCGTCAATTAGGGTGTTTGTTCCCTAATTCTTAGATTACCTGACTAAAAAGGGGCATATTCGGTTTAATAATCCAGCTATAGAATGTAGTTTCATTTACTCTTGTCTATTTCGTAAAATAGTTATAAAAGCAGCGCATGTATTCTCAGCCCAAAAATATAAAGGGTAAAAAGGCAAATGAAACTCACCTAATGTATTTTGTAGTAAAAATACATATGACTATATTGAACAATGCAGGGTTGTCCTCGGATTCACGAACCTATATCATTTGTATATATATTAAAACGTATCCTTGTAATCAGACAAATATGTACATTATTATTAGTAATATAATTTTTATATTAATAAATTATATATCTTATTAAATATATTCATTTTATATATTTTTTATAAAGAAGATATTAATATAGTTTTATGATGTGTATTAAGTATATTGTTATATAAATATCATTTGCTAGTTAACTTTATGAAAATATCAAGTAAAGGTAATAATACTATTAGATTCGATAATAATAATAATTAGGAAAATTTTATATAAAATGTTAATTTTAATGATACTTATAATATTAATAATAATAATAATGATACATTTTAATAATAATAGTAATAATAATAATAATAATAGTAATAATAATAATAATAATAATAATAATAATAATAATAATAATAATAATAATAATAATAATAATAATAATAATAATAATAATAATAATAATACTAATAGTTACCAAAGTGATATTAATTCTAAAATCAATGAGATTAATGATAACTAGTAATAATCATAATAATTATAATAATACTCATAGTAGTAGTAAATTGATAAAATTTATACTTTAAATGATAATATTGATATTAGTAATAACATTACTAATACTAAAAATTTTATTTGTAACTATAATCATAATAATAATAATAAATGAAATTTCTATCGTAATACTTATATTAGTAATAATAATCTAAATAATTATGATTCTAATAATAATAATAATAATGATAATAATAATAGTACTCATAATAGTCATAATATTTAATAATAATAATACTAACAATAATAATAATAATAATACCAATATCTACTAATAACATAACATTAATAATTAATAATAATAATAATAATAATAATAATAATAATAATAATAATAATAATAATAATAATAATAATAATAATAATAATAATAATAAAAATAAAAGAAGTATACCCTTATAAAAGCTTCCCTAAAAAGAAGCCCCAGACCAGGCACGAACACAAGACCTCCCGTTCCTACTCAACATACCCAACCAATACGCTGCTGCACCTTTTTCTATTATAAAGTCTAACTTAAATGTATTTAAACTAACTTTTGTAACCATCTTCTTCTTCCATTACATCGACACAATCCAACAACAGTCTCCAAATTTGATTATTTTTTTCGACTTGTAAATGAAACAGGCATCTCTCAGATATTGTTTGGTTAATAGGAAAAAGAAAAAAAAATATAAACATAAGCGAGTAAGCTGTTGCCGTCGCTGCTTGAAGAAACAAAAAAAAAAATTGATTTCATTTTTAAGAACGTATTAAACAAAGATTATAACACGAAATCTATTTCAAATCAATCCTAGAAGATTTCTCAAACATCAATTGAACCTGAATCATCGAATTGAATTCGAATTTAAATGAAGAACACTGTTTGACTTTTTGAGTTTAAAAACTTTGACTTCGAAATTTAGATTCGTTAGGGAAAATTGGAATTTGAAACTTTGTAGAGTTTAAGAAGAAGCTTTCAAACACTACTGCATTCACACATTTTGCAATTTGATTCAAAATTGTGATTTTTCCAAAAAATGGAAGAACAGAGAGGTTTATCAAGTTATATTTTTATTTTTAGTTTTTCCTCTGATTACACATTGAGAAGTAAGATATATATCGTAGGATTGCTGTTTTTAATAGTGTTTGAGAAGGACTTGTAACAACTGAGATCAATTAGAATCAATCCTTGAAGAAGAAAGAAATAAAAAATTATAAAGGGGATAGCGACCCTAAACTGAATTGGTAATCTGTCTGTTTGATGGAATAGCTCAGATAGTGAAAGAAATCACGCGATATATATATCAGTTTTATATATCTATGTTTATATTTCGGTATTTATATTATATATATATATTAGTATATATATCTTATAAGTATATTTATAATATTAAATAATGATAATAAAAACAATAGTGATAATATTAAAAAATGACAATAATATTAATAGTAATAATAATTATTATTAGTAATAAATTGTAATCATAATAATTAAAATAATGATATTAATAATAATCATAATATAATTAATAATCATGATAATTAATTGGATGATAACTAAAATGATAATACTATAACATTACTAAAATAAATTTCATGTATCACCTTTCATATATATATATATATATATATATATATATATATATATATATATATATATATATATATATATATATATATATATATATATATACATATATATACATACATACATATATATATATATAATAATATTATTAAATATACTCATATAAATATTATTATCAATATTTATTTTACAAATACTAATGAAAGTAATGGTAATATAACAACTATATTTCATCTTGTAATTTAAATTTAGTATTTTAGTATTACAATTTATTACTTATGTAATATTTAATAACATATGTTTACTGCTTAATATTTATACATAAATATACTAATGATAGTAATAACAATCTTATTAATAATATTAATAATAATACTACTTAATAGTAATACTAGTAATGTTAATAATATTAATATAACAATTATAATTACACTTGTATTTACATTTAATATATTAGTATTACCATTGATTAACTATGTAATCCAATATTATATAATAACATTTATCTAATATTTAATATCTATACATTTTTGTATGATTGTGTTTGCATATTAATTACATCATATAGTATATATATATATAGATATGAATACATTGCTACTGTGTTATATATATATATATATATATATATATATATATATATATATATATATATATATATATATATATATATATATATATATATATATATATATATATATATATATATATATATATATATATATATTTATTTATTATATATCTAAATATTATATCCTCTTATTTCTTATTTTTATATATACTCATTATATATATATATATATATATATATATATATATATATATATACACACACACCTTTAATTACAACCAATAGTTCGTGAATCGTCGAAACTGGTTGAAGGTCAATTGAATGTATGCAACAGTTCAAAATTTTTGAGACTCATCACTACAGACTTTGCTTATCGTGTCGAGATCATATGAAGATTAAGTTTAAATTTGGTCGAAAATTCCCGGGTCGTCACAGTACCTACCCGTTAAAGAAATTTCGTCCCGAAATTTGAGTGAGGTGGTCATGGCTAACAATAAAATTCATTTCATGATAAATATGAGTTGATAAATAGAGTTTTATTATCATTGAGTAATATGGATAAAATGATTCGATAAATCGAAGCGTATGAATGAAGCTATCACAAAAGGCCGAGATGAAGAAATGGAGATTTTCCATAACTTTTGACGTAGTCGAGATTGAATTCCGGAATTCAAGGGATTTAAAGAAAATCTTCGAAATCTATGAGATTTGATTCTTCGAGGTTTAAGAAAATTAGGATCTCTTTAATTAAATGCGATGATCTATTTCGATTGCCCTGTTGGATATTTTTACTATATATCCTCTTTGTTTTCTTATTTCCACAGCTCCCAACTTCTGTTCTTCCTCCCTCAATTCATACTTTAAAACATTCGTCAATATGCTTCATCCGGTTCTGATTCTTGATATACTCTTAACTTTCATATCTGTTATTCTTCTTTTTCATCTACCACCGGAGGATTTTATTTACTTTTACTATTACCTTGGGGTTATAGTATTTTTAATTCTCCCGTGCCTTTATATTGCTATACGCACTGATATCCACAGTTTGTAATTTTGGTGTTGTTGTTGGGCTTTATATTCTCCCTTATATTTCGTAGTCCCCACTTCGGTCTTCTATAATCATTGTCATTCACAGTTAATGCTCTCTCTTATTTGCTGCGATTTATACTCCCATTTCTATGTCGGAGCTTCATTCTTTCGTTTCCTCTTCTTGCGATTAAGCACCGCATGTAATGGTCCAGAATTCGTAAATATGAATTTCGGAATGATCATAGTTAATGTTCTAAGAAGGAAATTGTAATGGCACGATCTTGATTTGTCAAATTACCAGAATCACTGAGAATAGAACTATCAAGAATATACTTTCTTGATATGTTCAGAAGTTAAGCAGAATGAAAGAGTTTTGTAACATGGCACATGATGACGTTATGATATGTGAATCATCATATTCCAATAGAAACTCAGCATGACTTACTGTAATATAATCACGTTGATCAAGTGTCATTATATTATACTAACTCATGCATCAATTTCCAACACTACTTCAAAATCATTCATAATTCAAATTTGAACTTTTCAGAATTTTTAGAAACTAAAACAGTTTCTTTTATGATATAACACAGATAGCACGGAGAGATAATTAATATCAGACGAGAATATTTATGAAGATATCTTCAGAAATATTGAGAATATTTACAATGAAAGATACGATAATATCTTAAAATTTTAGATTCAAAGTGTGATGAAGAAATTTATTCACAATGATTTAGAGCGATTAAGGAGTAAGGTATTCGCTAAAGATTTCATCAGAAACATAATCATCAGGATTCTTCATGTACAAGTTTAGTCCTTGTAATTTGTTAAGAGTTTCAGGATGATAGATCATAATTCTAAGGGATAAATGTTATATGTATATATAACTTTTGATGTAGAATGCTACGAGATTCAAAATACTGATTGCTGATTTTCCGATACTTGGTATGGCAATTCTCGTTACAAGATGCCGATGGGTTCATGACAAGACTTCAATAGATAAATATAGTGATTTGTCGAAGAGATTTAAGCCAAGGAGCAACGAGGTTGCTGGTACGTCTGCTGGTAATATGATGAAATATAAAAGGTTTCCCTTAACAATAAAAGAGTACACATATATATCAAGGTTATAATAAGGTTGTTTCGAATGAAAAGTCGAAGTTGAATTGCTGGAGCTGTGACAAAATTGGCTAATTTGGAGAGGGATTGTAAAATTATTTTCGATAATAACAACGCCAAAGGAGTTATCACAGATACGTGTTAAACGTTTACTCAGATTCCGAGTATTTTCATATGCATAACCATATGCATCAATCTTTTCTTTCGTAGATGAAGTGTGGTTGGTTCATCCTCTCGATTGAGATGTTTTCAAGAATCATGAAAGGTTTGAATCGCAGATTGTTCTCGTCAAGATACAAATGAGGTTTAAGACGAAATCAAGTGGCAAACTTGAAGAATTGTTTAGTTTCATATGTTATAATCAATATTTTAATTCATTTTAATTGTCTAATATCGACAGTCCACAGTTGATAGTCCACAGTTGACAGTCCAATATTTCATATATAGCTTAATATATAATATTCGAATTAATTAATACGTATCGTGACCCATGTACATGTCTCAGACTCAATCACAACTCAAAGTATATATATTATTGTAGAATCAACCTCAACCCTGTATAGCGAACTCGATCATTACAGCATATAGAGTGTCTATGGTTATTCCAAATAATATATATATAGATGCGTCGATATGATATGTCAAAACCTTGTATACATGTCTCGATATTTAAAATGCGTAAAATAAATAACAGAAATTAAATGACGATAAATAAAGTGCGTAAAGTAAATAACAGAAATTAAATGACGATAAATAAAATTGCGAGAATATAAATTGCGATAATTAAATTGCGATAAATAAAATGTAACCAGTTAGCTAGGAACAGTTAGCTAGGAACAGTTAGCGTGGATTCTTAACAAAATTCTTTATAATTAATTTGTTTGTTTCTAATAAATTTTATTTTGCCCAATGTTTTCTTCATTATGCCACTTGTTGGATTCTGATAGGTCAAAATCCAAATATGAAATTGAATAAAAATGGTTATTCTGTGGTGAACGGATTCGTATATCTGTAGATGCAAGTAGGATAGTAAATGATCATTGAATCAGATTCGAAGAACGTACAGTATAACTTATTAATGTGAAATCTAAATATTCTTCGGGTATTACCTACCCGTTAAAATATTTTCACCATTAATATTTTGTACAAAATAACTTTTAATTACAATCTTTATGAAAACATATATACATATATATTTTCTTCAGATGTAATCATGGATTTAATGGATTAATATGATATTAATCTCATTTGCTTTTCGGTTTGAGCTAGAATAAGGAATCTTTAAAACTTTTAGAAACCACATATTCTTCACAGAATATTTCTTCTTCACAGAATATTTCTTCAATGAAGTTATGGATCAATACTTCATCGTTAACTATTAGGAAACACATATTCTTCGCAGAATATTTCTTCAATGAAGTTATGGATCAATACTTCATCGTTCACTATTGTTGGTACTCCTTGGTATCTATGGTGCGTATAATATTGATGATCAAGTTATAGATCGTGATGTCGAGACGTGTGAGATGCGGATGTTGCTGTTGGTGGTGGTACTGTTGGTGCCATTGATGTTGCTGAAGCTGGAACATTTTGCACCATATTTTTCAAGACTACAACTCGGGTGCGAAGCTCGTTGACTTATTACTCCGGGATGATTTTCGGTAGGTATGAGCGAGTGAATAAGGTTTTGAATTTGAGATAGTATATAATTATGGTGAGATATTCGGGAAATGAGGGTGAAAATGGTGTTTCGGACTGGTTCGCCGGTACGTGCTTCAGGTTCATTGCCAAGAGGTGAATTCGGTTGGTGGAAAGGATCGCCTTCTTCGCATCTCCATTGATTGAGGAGGCTACGAACCCATCCCCAATTCATCCAGAATAGATGATGACTGATTGATTGATCCATTCTGGTCACACTGCTTTTGGAGCTTGAGTGGGATTCCATTTCGAAATTCGAGTGACTTGAACTAATGACGAATTCCATTTCGTACGATTGAATAGAGAATTTTTAGATATGAAATGATTTTCTGGCTAACGGATGGTATTATAATCACATAGAATATCCATATATATAGAACAAAAGGTTTCGTAGATTACTGAGGAATTTACGGGATACGCCAGGTAAGGTTTACAGTAACAGATACGCTAAGATATGAATTTTGTCTATACACTATTCATGCAATCAATGCAGCAAGACGTGTCTAGACTAAGAATGATAAGCAGATAATTTTCGACACAAAATGATAAGCAAAACTTTTTGACATGCAGACCAGGT